>NW_020955294.1:46503-103775 GCF_003031625.1 Empidonax traillii | reverse complement strand
CAGTGAAATAGCACTGCTGGTTGTAACAGCCTGTCAGTGCAGCAGCCTGGACATGCTTTGGTTTCTTGCCAAATTAAACAGTACTTCTGCTCTTGGGAAGTACCAGCTTCTAGATAAGATATCACTTTCCTGGCCAGCATTAATTCTCCCACTCTGTGTGTAAGGATTGCTGCTGATAAACACCCAAAGGACACCAGGGAAGGCTAATGATAAGAACTGCTGCAGAGAGAGCCTGATGACAGATTTTGTGATGTGTTTCTGCTAATAACTGAAATAAATGTGCTTTGGAGCGTGGTCTAAATGCTGCAACCCCTGTGTAGGCAGGAGCTTCTCACAGTGGGGTATCAAGCACAGAACAAGGATCTATGGCAGGCACATCAATGTTGATAGGGATGTGTGTGGCAGGTGGACAGGCAGGTGGGAGCTGAAAGTTTTAAAGCCTATCATGCCCCAAAATCTGAACTGTTTTTATTTTAGTCCATCTGTTGAGATCACAGGATACCCCCAAGGTAAAATGAATTCCCAATTCAGTGCTGAGATAGCAGAACTTTTAATGTGTCATCAGCAGTGCCCAAATTCACATGCATGGGGATGTATTATCCTGAGAGGAGAATTATCCTGAAAGGAGAATAATCCTGAATTTAAGATTATTCTTTCTGGCCTCTTTCCCTCCCACCCCAAAAGATATATAGAAAAAGCTTGTAATTAGTATAAAGTACAGAAAAGGCTTTTTTGCTAATGGTTTAGTCAGCAAGGTTCAGTGTATTCAAACAGCATCTACTACTAATAGTGGGGATCCCCATCAGAGGAATAAATCAAGGTCTTGTGGTTGTCCCACCAGCAGGGAATTCCCATCTGGAGGTGCTTGGGGTGGGAACAGGTCCTTTAGAGATAACAGAAAGGCTCTTCTCAGACCAGCTCCAGTTAAGGGCTCATGCTCTAGTCCCCACAGGGAAACTGAAGCCCAGTGCAACTGTTTTCATCAGGGGGCTGGGTAAATGCAGAAGTTGTGGCAGGAGAATTGCTGTTTTGCATGCTATGGTTGGTGAAAGTGAGGGTGGCTTGTTTGGAGCTTGAACAACAAGCTGAAATTAGTGAAGACACTAAAAGTGAGGCAGTACTTGAAGACACTGAAGAGCAACAGTGAGGAAATTATGATGGGGATGTGAATTGTAAAACCCAGAAAGCAATGGAAATAAAGCATGAGAGGAAACAACCTAAGGCATGGTTAGAGAAAAGTATGGATCTGTATGGTTAGTAGTAAAAAATCCTTATATAGAGTGGTTTGGGGAGGGAGGGGAGAGCTGTTTAGTATCCAAGGTCATTTTGCTTTGGGGTTAAATCTGTGAGTTCAGCTTACCATTATGGTCAGGGCTAACACTACTGCCTGCTACCCTGCAGGTCTAGGAGGCTGAGATCTTAAACTGCAGTGTTAAGAGAAGAGCAGAGTTCCTTGGGCCGTCCATCCCCTGCCCCGCAGCCACAGCTCAAGCTGTCCCCTCCTCTGCTGCTGTTGCACAGCCACAAGTAGGTCACACAGCACAGATGGCCTCGCTGGCAGGGACGTGTGGAGTCTGCAGTCCCCTCGGAGGCTGTGCCCTCTCCCTTCCACACAGTTGGGCTGGAGACAGTGCAGTGAATTCTGATGCTACCAACCATTTTATCCTGTGCTCACTGAGGCTGAAAGCAGAGAGTAGAGCTGGTACAAACAGCAGGAGTGAAAGTAATGATGGGGCTGTTGGGAGGGAGGCCGGGCTGGTGCTTCATGAAATAAGGGTACCACCGTAGTAGGAGGTTTCCTGGGCTTGACATGTCTGCACCCAGACTGACAGGGGCCCTGATTGCTGCAGAGCTGCTGGGCTTGAGCTCAGCAGCACAACCAGGGTGATGCTGTCAGGTATTAATTTGTCCTTGTTCTTGTAGCATCACAGCACCCCTCCCTTCTTCATGTGGCTCTCCATGGAATGGCTCTGGGAGGTACAGCTGTGCTGACCTGATGTCATGGGCACATTTCAAACTTCTTCCTAAGTACAACGGCTGAGGTCCCACATCCCCTCTCCACCAGCACACTCCCTGTTTACTTTCCCATCCTCTGCCTCATCCTTCCTCTCTTGTGAGCATCTCCAGTAGCAGCAGCTCCCCAGAACAATCTGGGTAGATACACCTGCCCACCCTGTTGCCTGAGCACTTCTATTTACCCCATCTCATGGCTTTTTAAATTTTCATTAAGTACTTTAAATCATTTTCTAATGCTGCCACACAAAATTGTAAGCAGCCAGAGAAGCTTTATTATGATTTTAATGCGTGTGTTGAGGAACAAATTACAATTTTTCTAGTGCTTTACACTAGGTTATAAGAAAAGCATCCAGCAGCAGAGCCATGTCCCTTTCCCTCTGGATGTTTCAGGCTAAAAATATGACGGAAATTTCCTTTCTTCTTCTTCTTTAAGCTCATAATAAAGAGCGACGAGTGTCCAGCCCAAGCCCAGCCGCGTGGTTACAGCTTCAGTCAGTAGAGGGAGTGCGGACACCTGGATTAAAGCCACGCAGGGTCACCCGTGACAGCCGAGGGAATTGACTTTCTCCTGGAATCCCTCTTTTGTCTGCCAAACCAGGTAGATTCCCGGTGCCTACGCTGTCCGAGATGCCGAGGCGCAGCTGTTGGCTCCTAACGCTGGAGGTGCGGGAAAGGGGAGCGATCCTTTGTTCCCGCTCTCCCTGTGCGGGGTCCCCGCGGGCACTTGGCCGTTCGCACCCGCAGGTGGGGTCGGAGGGGAGCAGCACCTTTTCCCCTCCGTGTCAGGGTCGCGTGTCACCATCAGTGGCTGGAGCAGGGCTCTGTTTGGCTCCGGGGAGGACGCGACTCCCCCTCTTCACAGAGGAAGCTACTCCGGGCATGGCTTATTGCCAAATGTGGGTGTTGCAAAGAGCATCCCGCAGAGCAAGTGCCTTGCTGGGGCTCCCTTGTTTAAGAGGAAGGATCTTGATGAAGAAGAAGGAACCTGGTGGCTCTGTGAGCCTTCTGCTTGAGGAGTCAGCCCCGAGCTGGATTTAGGGTCTAGTGCTTGTCATAGAGGAGAAGAGAAAAATCTGACAAAAATAAAAACGTGGCTGTTTTCTTTCAGACCTCTATGTGTTCATTTTACTCCAAATGTTTGGTGTGATACTCCAAATATTTGCCTAGATAGGAAATGAAAAATAAGACTTTTAAGGTTTGTTTTAGTGGCTGCATATCAATTTGGGGTTGAAATGATGACTTGGTATAGTAAGTCTAGAGCCAAATACCAAAATATGCGCTTGGATTTTGATTGTCCCAGACTCATGAGCTTTTCCTGAGTCTGGGAGGACATGAAAGGAAACAGAGCTGTGTGACTGGATCAAGGTGTGTTCTGGTTTGTGGGGTTAAAGTCCAGCAAAGACCAGGTGCTGCATGAGCTGGCACTGCACAGGTAGAGTTGGCTGCAGCCCCTGGAGCTCCAGGCAGCCTTTTTCAAAGGAGCTGTGACGGGACATTCCTGGTAAGCCTTTGGATATTAACCTGCAATACAGGCTTCCTTCCTCCTGGGCTAACTCCCTAAATTTAAAGTTGCCTTCTTAAATTAAATTACATTCACTACATCCTTGGATTTAAGACATTTGTTGTTCATTGTTTCCATTTATCACAGAAGTCTGAGAAATGGGGAAAGGAAAAAAAGGTTTCTCTTTCCTGCACTGCTCAGCTGGGTTTTGCCCCTTCCAGGTGAACAAACCAGGGCAGAACGTGCCTTAGGGAGCAAGTGGGACTCACCTGCAGATTTGAACACAGGTTGGAATATCTCCTGGTGTTTGGTCACTTCCTTGAAAATACCTGATTTCCCTGCAGCCTGGTGGCTCTTTTTCTGCTGATCCACTGCAAGGTGATGGTTTCCTCTGAAACACAACAGGAAAGGGCAATAAATTCCAACATTGGGAGAGCTCCATTTAAGCACCAGAGTAATTTGTCACTTCACAGAGACATTTGTCACTGATACTGTATTAAATGCTGTGTAAGAACAGGACACTTTAAATCCAGTGACACAAGTTGCCTCTCTTGGCTAGTATCAGTAAATCTTGCTTTACAGGTAAAAGAGTTAATCTAATCAATTAAACATTAGCTTATATATCTCTTCTTTTGTATTTTTTAACCTGTATTTCCTCAAAGCAGCTTTAACTGAGGGAGGAGGGAAAATCCTTGTAGTGTCAGCCTCCTTTGTGTCATGCATCCAGAGCACCTCAGAGCACTTGGGTTGCACAGAAGCTGTGCTGAAACAGCCTCCCTGGTTGTTTGTAGAGCTGCAAGTCACAGGGTAAAAGGTTTCTGTCAAAATTGGCTTGGAGAAGCCTGAAACCATTTTTTACAAATGGGTTGTTGATATAATCTAAGTGGGTTTTTTAAAGTCTTTGTCCTTTTTTTAAAAATTTCCATCTACAGCAGTAATCTTAGGTGATGCTTGCAATGACTGAGAATTATTTCTTCTTCTCCTTGACCCTATATCATTCTTTATAGTACTTTAAATATAAATTTATTTGTTATCTAATCCCACCACGTGCCATTATTAACCCATGTATTTTACTGCCACCCAGGAAAGTGCATATAAAATGCTGACACTATTAAAGGAATGTTGGTTGCTGCACCCCAGGGCGCATTTTTCTGCCTCTCCTTATGTGTGTGGGTTTTTATTGTCTTGGGGTTTTTTCCCCTTCCTTTCATTCTGGCTGCCCTGCTATGACTTGTTTCTCATTTGCTAAGCCCTGCAGGGGAGGTATTCTGAAGGCTAATATTCGTTAGGCAGTAATTAAAACAATGAGGGAGGGATGTTAATGTAAAATGCTGCATTTCTTCTGTAATTTTGAAGTGATAATTCTTCTACTGCATGTGTCTTCTTTTAGGAAGTCTGTCAGAATGTTATAGGTAGTTCTTTCCCTGCAGATTCCAGAAATCCCAAGGAGGAGTTCAGGCCTCTCAGAAAGTTTTTGTTAGAGCCTCCTGTGCACAATTAATTAGAGTTCAGAAACAGTCGGCACTGAAGGAAAGGCTCAGGAAGGGAGGCACAGCCAGTGCTGGGTGTTGGGTTTGAGCTGAGGGGCTGATGGTTGTTCCCCTGCACACACCCAAAGATGGCAAATGACATCAGCCCCTTCACATCCATCTTCTCAGGAAAGTGAAGTATTGCAGATGATGGTTTGCTCTACTGGTGGTCTGTTATTGGGGACACAAGGAAACGGAAGAGGCCTGTCTGACTGTGTGGGAAGAGATTGTTTTTCCCAGGAAGGTGCTTATTCTGGGCTCAGGTGTGCTCTTACTCTAAAGGCACTTGCAAAACAGCCTTTAGAGTGATGTAGTTTTGGGACATGAGTGTGAGAAGAGGGGAGAGCTCATTGTGGTCTTCAGCAACCTCATGAGGGGCAGTGGAGGGGCAGGGACTGATCTCTTCACTCTCATGAGCAGTGACAGGACTCCAGCAAACGGTGGGAGCTGAGCTGGGAGGGTTTAGGTTGGATATCAGGAAAGGTTTTTCCCCCTGAGGGTGGTTGGGCACTGAACAGGCTCCCCAGGGCAGTGGGCACAGCCCCAAGGCTGTCTGAGTACAGGAATTGTTTGGACAACACTCTCAGGGACAGGGTGGGAGTCTTGGGGTGTCTGTGCAGGGCCAGGAGTTGGACTTGATGATCCCGAGGGGTCCCTTCCAACTCAGCATGTTCTCTGATTCCAAAGTGGGGAGAGGGATTACCCAGAGAACTCCAAGCAAGAGTTTATGCAAGTTGCTGGGGTGAACAGCCTCTCCCAACCAAACCCCCCGCAGGGGTCCCATCCCGGTGTGCATCCGTGCTGCCCACCCAGCACACATTCCCTGGGCAGTGAGTGACTCCCTGCAGTCCCCCCAGTGCAGGACACCAGCTGAGCTTGTTCCCTGCTCCACTGGGTCACCAAGCAGGACATTCTGGGTGCAGTTTGCCCTTTGTGATCCCCTTTCCTCCCGTGGCAGGAAGGCTGGAAGGAAGGGAGCTCTCGTGCCTCCCATCCTGCACCCCCTGCCCCTCCTTCTCGGTGTCCTGGACACCCGCCAGCCTCTGACTGACTGAGTGTCCCCAAGAAATATTTACTTCCTGTTTTTTTTGGGTTTTGTTGTTTTTTTTTTTTGCTTAGACTCCAGAGGCCTCATTTTTCATGAATAAAATATGAGCTGCTCTCTTGGAGCCACGAAGGGAGGAAACCACTGCCAGCTGGTGTTGCCACTGCTTTTTATTGCTGTGGTTGCTGATGCCTCCTCCCTCCCAGGCAGACAAGGCAGAAGAGAGAGGAAAAGGAACAGATCACTTTGTAATAACTTTTTTCAAGCAGTTTGTAACCGAAGAATTTGAATATTTCACTTTGAACTGAAATTATTATTTTTTTTTGCTCAGAGAATGTCACTGGCTAATGCTCAGTTTTCAGTCTCTCCCCTCCCTCCTTTTTTATTATTATTTTTTATTTTTCCAGATGAATGTGGACTTGTGCAATCCCTTGTTGTGGCTGAATCACATCTTGATTTTTCCACCTGCATCCAGAGTTTATCAGGATCCTTTTGCATTAGCTTCATTTTTCTTGCAGCTCCTCTTGTCTTGGCATCTTGTTCAGATTTAATAGACATGATATGCAAACAATAATATTAAATAATAGTATTTACTCTCTTGGTGACTGTACTTGTGCTCCTACTTTGAAGACTTAATGGATGAGGTGTAGGGATGTCAAGTGTAACTTTCTTAGCCATGTGAGTAAATAGCAAAAGTATTTACTGTGTGTGAAAGTATTTAATGTGGCCTTTATCCACTACACTGAGTACAACTGACTTCTTCTGCAGTTTATGCATATTAATAGGTGTGTCTGTGTGCATGTATTTACATGTCTGTACATGCAAAGGATACTTGGGTGTGACTCTCCATAGGTTTGGTTAAATACAAATTGACCACTAGCTCAGAAAAAGGTTTTAAATGTTAAAAAACATTACTTGTAATCCCTAAACATGAAATGCAGATTCCTCCAGCCTTACAGTGGTTATTTGGTGATTGATTGGTTATTTCATCCACTTCTCTGCTAACGTGACACAAAGTTGTTCAAGGTATTTGCTCAGTATTTCAGTTATCATTGACATAAAATACTGTTTATTGCTGCACTATGGGAGGATTCTTCATCAGAAGAATCTTGTAGGATGGATCTATAGCAGCTGTACAAACTGATTGTTCAGTTTATCAGTCAGATGCTTCGCTGGGCTTAGCTGAGAGTGGATGGTTTGACCCCATACAACCAGAATAGAGCAAAGATGCCCTTTAGGAACGTCCCTTCTCTCAGTGCATTGTAATAATCACAACTGTGCTTAGCAAACCTCACCTCAGAATGGAACTATTAGTATTCCTCATTGAAAATAACTCCAGCATGCAGTGCTACAGCCTGTTGTGTGCACGCACAACCACGCTGAGTGCCAGCTGTGCAGATGAACCTCACACACCTCACCTGGTCTAGATTGTAGGTTATAAATCCACTTATTAGAACTGGAATTTTATGGAACGATTGAAAAGACGTCTCAGCTGCCATAAATAGACTTTATTTCCCCAGTACATCAGTCAGTGTAACCTTGAGCAAGGCATTTGACTTCCTTATGCAGATGGAAAATGGGGTAGAAGGCAGGAATATAATTAGAAAATCATATGCTGCAGCAAAGTGGATCCTTCCTGAACAAATAAAGGATTTACAAACTAAAAGCTTGTGCTGTCTACTTCAAACTTCTACTTCTTCTACTGCACCTCAAAAAATATAACAGAGGGAAAGGCTTGATCCTGATTAGGGGGCTGTGCACCTGCAAGGACACTTGGTGAGGAGCTGACTTTCACCATGTGTCTGATCTCATTAATTCACGGAGATTGCTCCTGTACGTCAAGTTAAACCTGCACTTGTGACTTCTGCTAAATTTGGGCCTCGGTTCCCTGTTGAAATCAGCAGGCTGGGAGCACGACGGGGGCTTGGCTGAGGTTTCACTGGAATGGGTGACGATCCCACAGACAATCCGGCTGCGTCCGGAGGTCCTGGAGGTGGGAAATGATCGCGAATTCTCTGCCCCTGCAGAGATCAGATCCTGGCTTCCACCAGAGCTGGGTGGCAGCATGTCCTTGCTGTGGCAGTCTGCAGGCACGGATCCTGGGAAAACAAATCCAGAATTGTGGTGGGGACAGGTCTTGTTTTGTGTTGGGAATGACACCCGCCTCCTGCAAGCCCACACTGGTTCGGGAGGAGGATTTCACCTTTCTGTCTGCCTCTGGCATTCACACTTACAGTATTCTTTATGCATTCCACACCTCTCCAAACAGCACAGTCCCAAGGCAGTGGTGATGGAATGAATCCAACAAGGTTCTAGTTTATTTTCATCTCCTGCCCAGGTTGACCTGCTTATGTACTTCTAGATCTACCAGGGACATGATCTGGTCTTTAAATACAGTGATATGCTTTTTTTTGCAGTGTGAGGCCAGGGAAAGAAAAACTGCCCTGCAAGTTTGAAGTGCTATTTACAGGGGTTAACTCTCAAATTTTGTCTGGAAACAGCTGCAGGGCAGAGCCTTGCATCACAATCCTCCTTAGCTGTTCTTCCCCACATCAGTCACATCACCTTGTGAAGGGAGATCCACATGAGCTGGAGATTCTAAGAGGGGAAATTATCAGACTTTAACTCCTTGACTATTGGGTCCTGAAGGTCACTGCAGTATGTCATTCTCCAGGCAGTCTTCTCTGGAATTGCTGTATGGCTTTGTTTTATGACCTTGATGTCACAAAGTATTAATAACCTCTTAAGACAAGCCCACTTGCAAACAAACAAAAAAAAAGCCCAACAAAGGATTACAATTTCTCAGGTTTCTGGGTTGGTATTTACAGTCTGCTTAAATATCACAGTTTTGGTGTGATACATAGGTATGGATGCAGTGAGTTTCCCTGCCAAACTTGCCTGGATACAACAAGGGAATGAATTTCAGTCTGTTGGGAGGGCAGCTGTTTCCATGACATTTTAAGCCCCGTTTGTAAATATCTTCATCTCATTTCTTAGAATGCTAGATGGGCATTCCTATTTTTAATTTTTTTTTTTTTTGCACAAAGAGTCTATTAATTATTTATTTCCTTTCTTCAGTAAATATCTCAGATGGTAACCAGCAATTTCTGTTCTGTTGCCACAAACGGTCTTGGATGTATTGCAAAGAATGGGAAATGAAGGGTACAGGTTGATACCTCCTGGAACAAACCAGGAGCCTGTTCAGGGCAACAAGTCATCTGAGAACCTGACCATTATCACAGGCTCAAAGAAAACAGAGAGGAAAACATTAAATGTGATACCAAACAGTCATAGAATCTACTTGGAGAAGTTTACTTTTTTCTAAGGGTTAAGGATTGTCTTGTAATTTTTAATTCTAATTAGAATTAACACAGCTATGGCTGCAGTATAATTATCTTAATTACCTTTAATATATTTTGGCATTGAATACCACAGGTTAATTTAACTTAATTATATTTTTCCACTTGTTAACTTCATATTTGTTCTTTTTTCCCCGACTTGTTAACTTTGTATTTGTTGTATATTATATTGAGCTTGTCTGTCACTGCTTAGGACTGAGTCAGAGTAGGCAGCATGAGCTATTTTTACATTTCACATTTAGTCTGGTCAGCTCAAAGCACTTTACAGATCGAGTTGGTATCATTGTTCCTCTTTCACTGTTAGTGAAAGCAGTTGTTGAGATGGAGGGAATCTCCATTTTACACCAGCACAAACTAGATTAGAGTCCAATTCTCATGTTTCCCTGTACACTGCTCTATAAAAAGCCACACTGGCAGCATTCTCACAGTGAATCTTCCTTACTGGAACACATAACACGATTTATGTAGCGCAATTAATAAACCTAAAGGGACAGGAAACTGCAGAAGTGTGTGCAAGTTCCTGGATCTGGGTTATATCATGGCATTTGACAACCAAAATCCACGTTGTAAAGGATTTTCTGTAGTAAATACTCTAAAATGAAAATGAACACCTGGCAAAGGATCAGGCTTTCCCAGCCTTTCTATATCTGTGTTAGTGAGGCTGGGATTTCTGGGAGTCCTGGCTGCCCTCTCCACCTGGCAATCCCTGCAGCAATATCCCCTTGGTGTGTGAGGTCGTTCGGGGCATCCTTGCTAATCTCCTGTCACAGGAAACACTAATTCTGCATAAAGAAATAATCTCCTTTTTTTTTTTTAAAGACATCACAGCGGTTCTGTACACCTTTTAACATCTCACTGAGAAATGACAGCAGGGATGGGTGGATGGTTCTCCAGTGCTTTCCCAAGGACGGGATAACAGCCCATTCTGCTGCATCACTGAAACTCGATGTGCTGAGGGGGTTGAGCTGTGTGTTTATGCTCTGCCCACTACTGTGGCACTAATTTAGGCCAGGCAGGCTCTTTGGTTGAAATCTTTCCTCGGTTAAAAACACACCTGTGTTGGCAGGAAGCAGAGGGCAGCTGGTTGTACTGTCAGTGTACGCTGCCTTTTCCATATTCCTCCTGCCTTACAGAGGAGAATCGCTGCTGTTCCACACCTTCCTCTGGAGCAGCTCTGGCAGAGCTCAGCAATGTGGGACTTGCATCTCACCCACCTCACAGAGCTGTTGGGGACCAACTGGCTCATCAGCTTGCTTTAGTGGCTGGAAATCAGAGGACTGTAGGTGATCCTGTGTGGGACTGTGAGTCATGGACATGGCTTTGTGCTCCAATTTTCTCATCTGCAGCTTGTTACAAAGACCGTTCCTTGTGTGCTTTGGGATCTTCTGGGAAAGCGTGCCCTGTGTGCTAAATTACAGTGCCAGTGCCTTTTTGGGGATAGCTTTGCTTTCCTGGAGAATTAAAGGCTGAGGCAGGTCTGGATGTTCAGTGGTCACAGTGCCCACAGCCACGCCAGCAGTGCAATCCACCCCCGTGAACTGCCTGCTGAAGACATTTTAAAAGCCTGGCTTTTCTCTAAGTGTCAGAATTGGAGCTTATTTCCCTCCCCTTCCCCATTAAACACAGCTTGGGTCGTAGGTACTGAACTCTTTTTTTGAAATCCTGAGCACGGATAGAAAACCTTTTCATCCTGGCTCCTGTCCCTCAGCTTTGATCTTCTAACACGCTCCAGTTCATGCCGAGGAAATGGGACTCTCCTGCCTCTCACAGCACATTCTGTAGCTCTGGTAGAAAACATCTGGTGCTTCTGTTGGGCCTGAAACAGCCTTTTGTGGCAGGGCCCAAACAACAGGGAAATAAATGGCTTTTTTCCCCCCCATAAAGTACAGGCTGGCTCCAGTTTGTTACAGAACCTGTTTGACCAGGTCGGGGAACACAATAAATCTTCAAATTCCTGGTGAGAATGGGGAAGGTCTGAGGAAGGTGGCACATACTTGGAGCAGCAGCAGCAGAATAAGGGAATAATTTTTTGACATCCAATGAAAAATAGTGATCCAGAAGGACTTTTGACTTGCAATGCTCAGAAACAGAGATTGGGTGGTTTGCAGGCAACTGGTGCTGGTGGACATGATGCTCTGGCAACAGGGGGAACGTGGAATTGCCCCATCATGAGTGATCTTTGTCTCCCTGTATTTTTTGGAGGATACATGGAGCTATACAGAGAATTAGCAGAGGCTTTATAAAAGAAGCTGCAGCTTCACCTGATGAATAGAGTGTAGGACACCACGCCAGGAGATCCAAGCCTGGCTTTCCCCTCTGGCTTGGATGTGATAAAAAGAAATGCATGAACTGAGTGACAAGATAACACCCAGAGTCTGTCCAACCTGGATTAGAGGGGGCCTTGGAAAGATAAACTAATCCCTCTCAAATTTGATTCCTGAGTCTATGGAATGTAGGTGATGTTTGCTCACCTTTGAGGCCAGGAGGCATAAAAGTCTCTTTATTTGTGCCAGCCTGGGTAAGTCCCAACTGGCAGTTGTCCTGATCTCTAAAAACGGCTTAACAAAGGACAGCCTGATCTTTAGTCTTGATTTAGACAAGCAACAAGCTTTAGGGCAATAATAATGAAAATAAATATGTGGTACTGTGCTGGAACGGCTTATCTACTACTTATCTACTACCTCTGTTTTTTTGCTGTGCTGTTCCCCCCCACCCATGAATAAGATGTTATGCTCATTACTGCCAAATCTCCCTTCAGTCTCTCCACGCTCTGATCCTCCTGTATTACTTTTTTTTTTTTTTTTTGGGTCATGCTTAGTTGTAGATGTTTGACTCTGAAATGCAGATGCCGACCAACATATTTCTGTTTCAGCTGGGTGATCACAGATACCTTATTTTTTTTCTTTCCATGAGTCATTTACTTCATCTGTAAAGAGCAGCTTCATCTTCAGATGAAAGACTGGTGATAATCTACTGACTTAATAAAAGAGCTATTCCAAGTTCTCCATTGACAGCGTGATCTTGTGTAGGTTGATTGGCCAAACAATTTCAGAAGGCCTCCAGTTAAGGGAGGCTGAATTTCTCAGCCCACTTGTCTTTGGGCCTGTGTACAGGAAACAGCCTTTGTGATGAAAATGTCACCATGTCTTTGGCCATGCAATGCTGTCCAATTTTAATGGTTTGTATTTCTGTGGAGTGCTGTCCCACATTCCTTAGAATCACTGCAACAAGGTAGTTTACTTCAAAAATGTAGAACAACAGGAACCAGACTGTGCTAATGATTAAATTATACTGATGGGGGAAGTTTAAGTAACAGTTAATGCACTAATTTCAGTATAGGAAATACACCAAAAAAGCAGTGCAAGCTCCTCTTGATCTTCATAATTAATGAGAACTGCCATGATCCTTCAACATATTTCCACCCACACTTCCTTTTATGTTAGGGAGTAGGTAGGAACTCTCAGCAGTCAGCCTGGTAAAAAAGCCTTTTCCAGAGCACTTTCCATCACACTGCACAAGCCACGTGTGCTCCCCTGAAGGATCCTGGAGCCAGATCTTGAACCCTGGCCAAGAGTCTCATTACTTTCAGTGAGCAGAACAAAGTGAGGCCTTCAGACAGGAACGTACCCAACACGCGTGTCTGTGCACCCAAATAAGCTCCATCAGCTGTGCTGAGTGTTTCTGGAAGGAAGATGAGTGGGATTCTTACCACTTATCTTTAAACATCTCATTTGGCTGATTCTTGACTACCCCTATAACTGAGCTGAGCACTGTTAGAGAGCAATTAATCCATTTTTTGATGTCTGCAGTACGATGGGGGGAATTCCACCCCAGTGCCTGTCTCTCTGCACTCATTACACACGAAGTCTAGACATTTGGCTCGGATATAAATGTCTGAAGATGAGAGGTTTCTCTCACCTAAGGAGATACAACAGAATCTGCTGGATATTAGAGGCTTTGCAGCGGTATTGGGCTGGATAACAAATGCCTGAAAACATGCTGCCATTTGGCTGAATCGTTGCAACTGTGTAAGCTCCTAATTTTAATTTAACTACTGTTTACAAGAAGTTTCTGAACTTTAGTCTTGGCCTAGAATGGGTAAGGCCTAAAGCAACTACTGATCCTCAGGATGAGAAGGTCTTTCAGCAGCTCTGTAATCAAAGGCAAAAAACAGCTTTTCTTTAGATCACTGCTTTAATCTTGTTCCTCCCACCAATGCTGGAATTTCGTGCTCTGCCCCCAAATGCAGCAGCCTATTTATAGTGCCAGCATGAATGAACAGTGAGAACTTGGGCTCTCATTGCGGCTGTGAGATGTTGGAAATCACAGAACTGCCAGTTGACAGCAGCGAAGTTGCACAGTATTTTCAAATGCAGTTGTTCCTGCCACCACCCAGTCCCCACAGGACATAGGCAGGGCAAAGGGATTTACTCGGCAGGGGTTTCTAGGCACGTGGTAGGAAAGGACTCAACTCTGAATTGTCAACCCCAGCTGGCATCTGGGGTCCTGATGTCACCACTTCCCGTGGCTTGTATGTGCTCTCTGTCACCTCTTAAAGGTTGCTGCCTTTGGGGAACAAGAGCAGCACTGGAGCTTTAGGGAGCATAAACTATTGGTACATGACAAATCAAGTGTCTCATCAGCTCTTTGCAGAGGTGCTTCGTCTCCTGTTCCATAAAATGGAAAGGTACTTGAACATTTTGTCTGTCTTTATTCAAACAATATAGATAACAGCAAAACACAAAAAGTTTGCTGTTTTGGGTTCCCCAGGGGCAGGTGTGAGTATTCCCTTAGTTTATACACTACATTGTCTGTGTAATGCTCCAGTTTGTCAGGATAATGTAAAAGAAAACAGCAGTGGAGCTTTTTAGAGATGCCAACAGCTAATGCAAATATTCATCAAATCACAAGAATGGATCAGTCAAGTGGAGACAGTTTTGACTATCTGTGAGAAGCCACTTTTCAAAACAAGATAAATATCATATCACATAAAATAGGAGGGTAGTAAAGACTATTATCAGGCAAATGTGACAGCCCAGAGATGTCAGAGATCACACACCAGCTCTCTACGTAATGGTTTAATTAAAGTCATGGCTCTGCTCACCTGTGTAAATTTTAACAAGTCCTCACACCTTCATAGGCTGGAACTGAAGTGTCTCCTGTGCTCCCCTGGGCCTGGGACAGTAGGGTGGGGTTATTTGCCTGCACACAGCCCCTGTGAATAAATAAATGGTTACTGGGAAATAGTAGCACCACCCTGTGGGATGATGGCACTTCAACATTTATAGTCATCCCTTGTGACAAGCAGGTACGACAAAAGCTTTGTAGGAGAGCACTTGACGGCAGAGACACAAATTCAAGTCTACGGGTACTTCAGCCACATCACTGCCAGAGCTCTGGCCCTGGATGATCTTTCTTTCTCTCCATGGAAATTCCCCTGAGAAAGTTCAGTCAGAGAGGCAGATTTGTCAAAATGATTCAAGGAAATGACTTAAGAGCTGTGAAATTTTTTCTAGCTTCATCTTATTGAAGCCAGTGGGCTCGATCCTCCTCTCGGAGCTGCTCTGGGTGCCACAGACCATTGGCAGGCAAAATATAACCCCAGACTTGCTGACTTTCTTTGTTTTAATGCAGACACAGGGCTGTAATTTAAACATTTAAGTGGAAGTTTTTATACTAAGAACAAATTAGTGTGTGTAAGATAGAGCATAAAAATGTGCAAAAATGAGGTTTAACTTCTAAGCAATTTTTGAAATCCTGCCCTGAGGCACCTGAAAATATTAAAGAGGATTTTTTTTTTTTTTAATTTAACAAATCTGCTTTAAATTTTCACTCCTCCTTCTTACCAAATGCATGGCTACACGTAACATTTCTCATTAGTCTCTCTGGAAGTTGCAAAGGGAGGTCACCGTTGTTGCTCCACCACCATTTGGATACGGAAAGAGACTTGGACCTAAGGACAGGAACTGGCTGAGCTGCCAAACCAGGGGTGGAACTGGATGGAGAAACAAGAGGTCCTGTTGGAATCCAAGCCTGATTCAATAGGCACCTTCTCATCTAGCTCTTCTCCTGATGACATACTGTCTCCCTAGGCAACTACAAATTTGAGAGGAGACAAAAATTTCTTGCATCCAGAACCACAAAGCAATGACTTGAGCTTGGATGTAGGAAAATGCCAGGGAAAGACACTGAACTAGCAGTTGAAGCAGAGGCGTTGGAGTCAGGTGCTCCAGGTTCTATTTTTGGCTTGGACCAGCCATTTCACTTCTCTTTACTTTGGCTTCCCCTCTGCAAGATGGAAAATGAGGATGCCTACGGCTGCCCCCTGGGGCTGGATCATCTTGCTAAGGCCAGGGCTGTCAAATCTCATATTCTGGCTGATGCTCAGTTGACCTCAGCCCCGTTCTTCTCTGCTTTGCTGAGTGCATCTCCCTCACTTACATCTCCCTTCTGCTTTCCAGGGCCCACGCAGGGGCTACGGAGCAGTCACAGCAATAAATTTTGGAATCGCTGCTGGCTGGGACCCTCCTCTCTTTCTGCATGGTCTGGGGCCTTCCACTGTAGGATCTGACGTGCAAAATCTCCTGGGCTGCCCCTTGGGTGATGTGAGGTGTGTGCAGAGGTAGTAAAGTACACTGAGGAGAGTTATGGCCCTTGTGAAAGCACTTCCACTCCAGGGATGCAATTTCTTAGCACTGGCACCAGGCGGGGGTGGAAGGTCCAGAGAGGGGACTGGAGGCAGAAAGGGTCTGGAACACAGTTCTGGTGAGGAGCTGCTGAGGGAGCTCAGCCTGGAGAAAAGGAGGTTAAGGGGGGACATTCTCACTCTCTGCAACTCCCGAACAGGAGGGGGGAGCTGGGGGTGTTGTTTGGGCTCTGCTCCCAGGGCACAAGGGACAGGACCAGAGGAAACAGCCTCAAGTAGCACCAGGGGAGGTTTAGGTTGAATATTGGGAAAACTGCTTCACTGAAAGGCTTGTCAGGTGCTGGCACAGCTGCCCAGGACAGTGGTGGAGTCCCCATCCCTGGAGAGGTTCAACAGACATGTGGATGTGTCACTTGGGGACACGGGTCAGCGGTGGCCTTGGCAGTGCTGGGGGAACGGTTGGAGTCGATGATCTCAGAGGGCTTTTCCAACCTGAACTCTTCTGTGGCCCTGCTCCATTATATCTCCATGCATGTCAGTCCAGGCACGGCTCTGGGAAGCATCAGGAGGTGATGGGGGCCAAGTGATGATCATGACCTCCCTCCGCCCTTCCTGGCTTTGAAGGAACGAGTTTCCGAGGCTGCAGGTGCTTTCTCTTTGCTGCATTCCCCAATAAATCCCGGTAATTAGGGCTCTCTCCTTTTTTTCCAGGAAGCACCGCCAGCTCCTCCTGCCCTTCTTGCATCAATCAATCCCGCTCCCACCCTAAATTCAGGTGTGCTTGGAGCGCTCCTCATTCCCAGCGCCGCGCGGAGCGAGGCCGCGGCCGAGGCGAACCAAAGGTGAACTTATAGTTATTATATGGGGTTTTTTTTAAGGCAGGAGGAGCCACCGCGCTGCCTTTTCACCCTCCCACCCGGTTCCGGGCGGCGCCGGGGCTCGGCAACCAGGAGGATTTCGGCGCGGGGCGGCCCCGGATCGGCCCCCTTTGTTCGCGGGGGCCTGGCCGTGCGCCGGGAGGGACGGAGAGAGGGAGGGAAGGAGGGAGGGAGGGAGGGAAGGAGGGAGGGAGGGAGCGGCGGTGCCGGCCCCGCATCCTCTCCGGCCCCGCATCCTCCCCCGCCCCCGCCGCTCCGAGCCGCCGCCCAGCTCCCTCCTCCCGGCTCGGCCCCGCGCAGGGAGTGGCAGGGCGGCCGCCGGGGCTGCATCGTGCGGTGGCACCGAGCCCCCCGCCCCGCTCCGGCGGGCAGCCCCAGGGTAAGGGGGACGGCGGGAGGAGCGGGAGCGCCCGGCCAGCCCGCAACAAAGGGGGGGGATGAATGGAGAGGGTGCGGGAGGAGCGCGGGGATGCGCCGCTCGGTAGCGATGGGGGAGGCTCGGCCGCCGCACGCATTGTCCTTGGGGTGGGAAAGGCACGGAGCATCCTCAGCGGGCCGGCATCCCGGCCGCATCCCCGGCTGGGCAGCACCGGCACCCACCGGCGGCGGGAGGGGCTCGGGGGCTGCGAACCCACCCGCCCCTCCCCAGGCAGGGCGCGGGGTGGGCTCCCCGCTGGGTCACGGCGCGGGGGGAGCGGCCTGATGCCGCGGAGGTGGAGGTGAGAGTGGGTGTCAGCATCCGCGGCTCGGTGTCGAGCGAGTTCTGGGTCTGAAACGGGAGGAGAACTGCCTTTTGTCTGCGGGAGGCTGGGCTGCGTGCTGGGCTCGGTGTCCCCGCTGGGTTTTTCCTATTTAGCGATCGAGATATCGACATTAACTGCGTCCTGCGGGATCTGATGTGGGGGTTTGTCTGCTGCGAGGAGATGCGCTGCCGAGGAAGGCCCAGATCGGGCTGCTGGCGCTGGCACAGTGCTCAGGTTGTGAGCAGGGGTCTGCCCCTCGCATCTCCTGACACAAACCAGCAAAGGGGCTGTTTGAGGCAGCAGTCAGGGATGCAGGCAGAGGCACAAGTTGTTATCTGCACGGTATCCAGGCAGGCTGCAGCGGCGTTTCCAAAGTCGTGGGAGACAAAGCACTGTGTCAGCACCGAGTGTTATTTGCTGCTCTGTTGAGCATCAGTCTCACGGGCCTGGAAACCTTGTCTCAGAAACTCACCGTGCTGGAATGGATGTCAGGTTTTGCCAGCCCATCTATTACTGCTGGCTGGAAGTGTTTCCTCGGGGGTGACTTGCGACTCAGGAACTGGTCTGTGTGTGAACAGAGATATGGTTGGAGTGCCTGGCCAGGCTTGTTGGCCTTAGCCTCTGCCCAGTTGCCTGCTAGCAGCATTCCTCTCCCCAGTGGTGCTCCAAGAGAGCCCCTCTAATCAGCACAGACCCGTC
Organism: Empidonax traillii; assembly: GCF_003031625.1. Lineage (NCBI taxonomy): Eukaryota > Metazoa > Chordata > Aves > Passeriformes > Tyrannidae > Empidonax > Empidonax traillii. Next base: position 85,359 of record NW_020955294.1, on the reverse strand, counting down.
CTTGCTGGGGTGGTGATGTTTTAAACGTGGTGCAGCTGCCTGATCTTAAAGTTGGGTCTGATATTTGGCATTTTAAGAAATTACCTGCCTGCTGTTACAACCTGCCAGGGATTAGGAAGGAGGGAGACTGCGTCAAACAACTGTGCTCTCAAGAAACTTGTCACTGCCTGCCAGAAATCCCTGGGAGTACAGGACTTCAAAGGCTCAGCTCTGAGACAGGGCACAAGTGGAAACAGCACCAGCCAGGGCAGGGAGAAGCTGTGCTGGAGCCCATCTGTCATCTCAGCAACACTACACATGTGGAGCTGCCTTCAACTGGGGGAAAACTTGTGTGTTCCAGGAGATGCTCTTAGGATGGGTATGGATGGGATTGTCTGCTTAGGCCAGGGGTTGGTATGTGCCCCTCTAGCCTTGGAGGTTACTATAGTTTATTCCAGCAAGTAGCAGTTCCTGGTTTTTCGTTCTCCCCATTTGTGCTTTTGCTCTGGCAGAAGAGACGATGAAGAACTCCAAAGAGGGATTTTCAGGTGCCAAGGGATGTGGCTGTATAAGTGCACACATGCCAGTTTTGATGGGTTAAAATAGGTCAGGGCACAGATCCCACCTCCTCACTGAGGTTGTTGGTTTTATTTATCCAAATTCTGCCCATATCCATGAAACTCAGGGAAATTAAGGATTTTTTTTTTTCTTTTTGGAGAGGGTGTCATAATTCTGATGAGGACAAGAGGCAATGCATAAAGCAAGTTCCTTCCCCCAGGTATGTGGTGTTGCTCCCACTTTGCAGAGTGTACACAATGCATGGCAAGGTTTGGATACTTTTACAGCTCTGGGAAAGCCCAGATCTGGGTAGCCAGACCTTATTGACTTGTTGCTAACCTACATTAGACTCTGATGTGCACTTATTTATAGGGATATCTATTGTTATTTATAGAGAGATCTGTTTTTTCATAAATATCTTTTACAATCACCTTGTGACCTGTTTTCCCTTCCATCTCCCAAGAGGTCTGAGCATGAGAATCACCAAGGAAGTCGCTGATATGGAGTCAGACAGCATTATTTTTTTCCTGCTGCTCTGTTACTGAGTTTAACGGTCTGCAATGTCTGTCTGCTGTTCTTTTATCGCTGCCCTCGTGATATTTGTGGTAGAATTCAGGTCTTGTTAGGCAGGGAGAGCACCTTGGCTGATAGCACTGGTGATGCCGGCCCCCAGCAAGCCTTGGCCTTTGTTTTACTGGTCAGTTTTCTAAAACAACCCCGTTAAGTTGCTGAATCAAGCTGAGCTTTCCAAGGTCACTGCAGAAGCTCACGTTAGAGAAAGGAATTGGGCTTGTTCTTCCAGAGTCCTACTCTAATCCTGCCTTCCCCCTGTGTCTGTCTTCCTTGTCTCTGTTGCTGACACTGTCAGGCACACACAACTCTCACAGCATCATTGTACCAAGTCTCTCTCTGCGGTACCACCACGACCTCGAGCCTTTTTCCTGCCCTGCTGAGAGCACCCTGTGTGCTGGGTTTTTGTCTCTTGTACTTTCTGATGCTAAACAGGATAAAGCAAATTCGCTTCCCTCGTAGCTGGATTTAATTTCTTGCTCTTATGTGATTGTGCTGCAGCTCTTGCTGTGGAAAAATTACTTCACTGCACGTGACTGAGTCTGGCACCTTAAACTGATACTTTGTGCTATTCCTGAAAAAAAAAGAAATCCCGTTGAAACCTCCTTTAAATAAAACCCATAACAAACCCACAGTATTTCTGCATCAGATTTTTTTGAAATCATTCCTGTGTAGTGGTACCATTTTTATTACTCCATTCTAAATGAGTGAAACTGCGTCTGTAAAACAACCATGGTTGATTCAGATGCAGCACAAGCAAAGAAAGATGTGCGAAGAAGGAAAACCAAGCTTTGTGTTTTGCTGTCACAGTTTCCATTTTTTTTTTTTTTTTTTTACTCCAGAATGATGGACTAAAATACGATGCTGGCTTGAATTGGCACTGAAGTTAAGTTGTAGTTTCCTTTCAGTGATTTATTTTTACTGAGCTAATGTTTAACCCACCTGCATAGTTGTAGAGATACGTGGCATAGACTGGTGAAATTCCACGTTTTGGGTTCTGAGCCAGCTGTGAAGTCTCCATCTCCTCATCCCTGTCTGCTGAAGCACAAAGGGAATCTGAACTTGGTTTGGTTTATTTCGAGAGTTAATGTTCTAAACTGTGCTGTTGACTCCCTTGATAACTCTGTTTGTGCCTGGGAAAGCCAAACGATTATTTTTGAAAATATTTATACTCTGTATCTCTAAAGTAAACACTTCAGAAGGCCTTGCCGTGGCCTTTGGTGGGTTGGATATTCAGGGACATAACAGTGCCATCTCTGCCACTGTTTTTTCAATTATCTTGGGAAATTTTTTTTCCTTCTCTGTATCTTTTTTCTCCAGGTATAAAACAGGTTTTGAAGCTCTGACCTCCTCTGAGGCTTGTGAATGAAATGCTCTGGGGTATTGGATATGTGGATCTTGGAACTTTTAAGTCCCTTTTTGGTACTTTTAAATCCCTCTCCTGTGCTTTCACACATTTTTCCTTTAAAAGTTAATGCAAATAAAATTGCATTGCTTGTGCCAGAGCTATTGGCCAAAATTAATTCTATTTTATTTTAGTGAATAACTTGCATAGTGTAGTAAAGAATACGTGGATGGATATTGGTTACACTGGAAGGGCTTTACAGAAACTTCAAGAAATCATCTGATCCATCTGTCTGTTCCTGGTTAGGTCTGTCTTCATCTCTGCCATTCAAGACGGAGGTTTGAAGATTTTAATTTATTTTTTAAAGAACAGTGAAGTGATGAGGGGTTTTCTGCAGCCACCCTGGGCAGCCTGGCTCAGTTTGAGCTCTTGCTGTACCATGTGTCTTCCCCTTTGTTTTGTCGCTGTCATTGTCACTTTGTGTCTCTGCCTGTTTCTGTACAAAGGACAAGCACAAAGGTGTTTCAATGACCAAAAACAAAACCCAGCACCATTTCTTTTGCAGCACATCCTCCAGAGGGGCAGAGGAGGCTCCCAGCCTGAGGCACCAGCTTCTGGCACAGTCACTGACAAAAGGCTTCCCCTGGCTGGCCTGTTCTTTCTCTTCCTTTGGCATATTCCTCCCCTCTTTATCTGTTGCATCATGCTCTGAAAACTTCTGTGTCCTCTAATTAGCGCTGGCAACTTTTCAGTGGTCCTGACAGGCACAAAAAGCAGCTGCCTGTTGAATACACAGCACTTTCCCATCCCTTGCAAACACTCCCACTCGTGACCTGCAAGTGCCTCCCCTGGGTGCAGGGACCGTCCTGGCTGGGGAACAAACCTCCAGAGGAAGAGAGGCCTCTCCACTTACGTGTTTAATGGGCTTTTTAGCCTCATATTTGGCTGTCACACATCGTGTGCTGTGCTACCTCAGTGGCTCCTGTCATCATGAAGCCTGCCCTGGTGATTAAAGCCTCCTCCTTGGCTATATTTAGCATTTAGCTATTTGTTTTATAACTGAAATCCTTACTATGCAAACTGGAGCAGGTCACTCTGCAACCTTGAATAAGTGCCTTTTTTTTTTTTTTTTTCTTTTCCCTGGACTTTTGTTTCCCAGCTGGTAAGTTTGGCATGTTTAGCTGATGACCAATCCACCAACCATCCCTAATGGAGATTTAATGATGGACACCATGGCACAAAAAGGCAGGCTTGTGTGAAATCTGCTGCTGAGGCAGAGGAAGAGGATGTTTTGCCTTTCACTGTTCATCTTTTATGTGTCTGTTTATGTAGGCTTTTAGTGGGGTCTATGAATTAGCTTTTTGAACTTGCTCAATCTCATCCAGAATAAAAAGTTTTGTTTATAAAAATATGTATATTTATATATATTTCTAGTAAACGAAACTGGCAATAGCAATGCCTCCTGCAAGCCTAATCTTGATGTCTCTGAAGCATCTGCAAGCACTTTTCACCCTTTTATCTCTGAATCCTCCCCGAGCACGTTGGCTAAATGCTGGGAAGGTGTCAGAGCCCTTCCAGCACGCTGACGTGGAAATGTCAAAGTCAAACGGTGCTTTTGGATGCTCACATGGTTCAGGTTTATGGAGTGCTGTGCTATTCTCTGCCTTAGGGTGCCAGCAGGATTGATTGCCAGTGTTAGAAGTGACAACCTGGTTTTTGCTTCTCCTTTTTGTGGTTGAAACGGGTCCAGTTTGTGTTGGAGGTGTTGTGCCAGTGATGTACTTGGGCTGCTGCCTGTCACTGTGCTAGATGAGGTTACATCTTGATCTCTTACGAAATCCTGATTGTGGTTTTGCCTGCATTGGTGGTGCAGAAAGAGCCTGTTATCTGTGAGAAGTGAAGGAGCAGCCAGGGACTTGTGGTGCCTCTGTGAAGCTCCACAGGAACGTGCAGTGCTGTGGCACTCCAGGAGTATGGTGGGCTGATCCATCTGTCCTACCTACCTGCCTGCAGCCTGGGTTCACCCATCAGCATCACCCATCTCCAGAGATGTGAAACGTTAAATCCTGGGCTTTAGCACTGATCTATCTACCCAGACCCTTTCCTTTTGGCTGCTGGCATCCCTACACCACACCCTGCTGTGGGTGTGCTTCCCATGGGCACAGCACTGTGTGGATGGAGATGCTGACTGGGGCCAGGCTGTGGAGCAGCACAGCTCTTGCAGGATCTCTGCTGCTGTGGGAGGAGCTGGGATGGACAGCCTGGCCCAGGTGTGACGGCCCCTCCTGTCCCTGCCAGCCCAGCAGGTCATGCTGGGGTGGGCGTGTTCTGTCCCCACGCCTGCTGTGCAATCTGACTGTGTAGGATGGGGTTTTCTCACTCTCTACAAACTGCAATCCCAACCTCTGGTGTAACACAGTAGGGAGCCATCCTACGGTGCTGGTGTGGCTTAGTGCCCAGAGGCTTTGGGCTGGGATCTTGCTTCTCTCCATGTGGTGCAATCCCAAGTTCATGTTGGCTTCTGCAAGGCGGAGCATGAGCTGTGGGAAAAGCGTGAGGCAGGAGGGGATAACGTAACAGTGCTGACAGATAAGATCCAGTTTGATATAACTTGCCAAAATTATTACGACTTTGGTCACTGGTAGGGATGTGATTTGATTAGGAGACGTGTTCCTTCTTGTACTGTAAGCTTTGTGAGCTGTCCAAACTCCCTGCTACAGTGCAGGTGGTAAATTAGGAAACTCCGTGATTAACACACGCTGGCTTAAAGCAAACTCTGCAGATGAGGGGCCTCCCTATCTCCACTGCTGTTTGTGGTGGGAGCTGTGTGGAGGTGTGAGTGAGGTCTGGGGAGGTGGCAGTGTTTGCAGAGAGGGTCATGTCGCCCAGAGGTTGCTGCTTAAGTGGGAGGCTCAGTGCAGGCTGGTGAATCAGCAGGGAGGAGGAAGAGGGTGCTCCAGGGAACAACCCCATCCAGCAGTGCTCTGCTGCTGCCAGTGTAGCAGCAGGAAGCAGTGGATGTTTGTGTGGGTACAGGGGATGGGTTTTATGCAGAGCCTCGCTGGTCTGGATGGAGGGTGGGTTTGCTCCTCTGTAGCATCTTGGGTTTGGTGACCTCAGATCTTTCCATGGGGACCAGTGGTGTGACAACCTGGTCTGCCACCCCTCTGCTCACAGACTGGTACTATTCTATCATCCCTCTTTATGTGGCAAGGAGATTAGTGACCACTGTGGAAGAAGGAAGCAGGAGGCCTGGCTGTCAGTGCTGTATCTCAGCTGTGAGATGATTGGAGGTTGGATTAGATGACCTTTAAAGGTCCCTTCCAACCCAACTGGTTCTCTGATGCTGTATTTCCTTTTCAGCTTCCCTCCTGTTGTATCTTAGCAGCCAGTGTGTGAAGGTGGGTTAGTTACTCTTAAAACTTTTGGAACTGCTGCTTTGTTTGAAGGAATAAGGTGACATTAGCTCATCGTGTTTGGAATAGAGTTTTTTTTCCAGGCTTGGTGAGGCATCATCTGGGGATGCAGCATGAATTTTGGGTTGCCCATGTCTAAAATGGACTGAATTCAAGTGATGGAGGTTTAGAGAAGGTCAGTCTTGTATCTCAGGAGAGCACTGCCTGTTCAGTGAAGGCAGAGAAAGGGCAAAGCTGTCTCCTGGGGTTGGACACAGTGGGATGGTGTCAGAGTTGTACAAAGGGCAGAGTAGGTACATGGGCAGAAGTTTGACTTGGATAAATCTGGACTAGTGGGGGGTTCCTGGGCAGTGGAACTCTGCTGAACTGCAGGAATGAAACCTCTTGTGTGGTGGTTTTGTTACTGATGGAAAGGGGCTGCAGCAGGGGTAGGGTTGGGCATTCCTACCCTGCATCCCTGCCTGAAGTTTCAGGAGTTTGTGGAGAGGCAGGGTCAGTTTTCCCTTGGGGTGACACTGTTTGCATTGCTGTGCAACTGCATTGCCATCAGACAGGCTGCCATAACACTGAAATGGAAAACAAAGTTCCTAGTTTAAAAAAAACCTAAATGTGTAGAGAAAGAGAAGAAACTTGCAAGACCAGTTGTTTTCTATTTTCAGCTCTTTATTGCTCCAGCCTTTCAGTCTCAGTCTACAACTAAGGCTGGCCTACAGAGAAGTCTTCATTGCAGGTGCAGGTTGTAAAAAGAGGGGGGAAAAAACTCAGGACAGAAGACAGCTGGCTCTTCTTGGGTTTTGGCATAACCAAACTCCAGGGCAGAGGTTTGATTATAGAAGTGCACAAGGCCAAATCCGTAGGTTAACCTGAGCTCCAGGGAATAACAGGTTAAGTGAGAGGGTGAACTTCAGTGCTACCCTAAATCAAGCAATCAAAAGCCAGGAAATTCCAAAGGCACAGATCCTTCTGCAGCTCTGCATGGCGTGTGCAGCACGGCTGGGTTGTTGAATAGCTCATATTTAATTAAAGGAATTGTTTCTCCAGTAGTAAAATCCCAAGCTATTATAATGGAATATGTTTGCAATGTATCACTGTGTTTCCTGCGCTCTGCCTGCTCTCCTCATGTTTCTCTTCCAGATGCTGTTTTTGACAAGTAAGACTTGCTGTGAATAGGAAACTTGGGTTTTATTAAAGCTCTGTGAATTAAACTGCACATGGAATTGAGTGGCCACTGAATCGAGTCTGAACTGACCTGGAGGACAGCAGCTGTGAAACCTCTGTGTACATTCTGTTCCCTTTCCAGGAGAGCCTGCAATTTTGGTGTCATGCCTCTGTATATCTCTGCAGGGACACTGTCCCCTGCCCCCCAGGGCACAACTCCAGGGACCAGAAACTCGTGCAGATCCAAGACCATCCCCAGGACCTTTTCCCACAAATTAGAGATAGTTTTTTCTCTGCAATTAGTGCAGAATTGTTGCTATCTACTCTGTCAGCCTTCAGCAGGCATTTTGCCAGCATGGAGAGCACAAGCTCATCAGCAAGCCCATAATTACTCCCCAGTTTCTGTGATGACTTCCTTGAATGCAGTGTGAGTTTTTTCCACCCACTTTGCCTCAGGATTTGCACTGTGGTTTTTAGAGTGCAATATATGATGGTTTTGCACATTCTTCATTCAAAAGCCCTGGCTTTAGGAGTAAATTACAGGATGTTTAGTCTGTTATAGAGGTTAGAACTAGTTTAAGAAATACCTGAGCTTTTAAATAAAAGGCCTCCAGGCTTTCTCTTGGCTGTCTGTGCTAATTATTACAAAATCTGAGCGAGAAGGAAGACTAAACACAGGCTTTTCTAGAGGTTAACAACCTTTCAGACTTGTTAGGGAAACTACATAGTAAAACCAGAGCTTTAGGGCTGAAAACCTGTGCAAATCCAACTGCAAGAGAAAGAAAAAAAACCTGCTGGCTGACAAAGGGTACCAGAATTCCCTGGTTTTCCCTGTGTGTAGCTGAAGGCAGTGCTCTCCTTTCCTTCATTCCCTCTATGGGAGAAGGAAAGGTTTTCTTGGGAGAGGAGTCTGACCTTAATTAAAAATGAGGGTCTCTTATTTCCTCTATGCTTCAATTAAGTGCAGGGATTTACTCCTAATCTGCCACGTGCCTCAGAAATGGGTTTCTGGCGGCTTGTTGGAAGGAGGAACTAATCAGAGAAGTGAGAAGGCAATGGTACAATTACTGTGGATCAGATGGAGCATCTTAAGGAATTAAGAGATAAAATTGCCTTTTCTTCTCAGCATAATCTCTGTCTCCATTAGCAAAGCTGTAGTTTGGCGTTATCAGATCCTGTCTCTGATCGGATTCATTTCCTGTCCCTTTCACACAAGATCGAGCGTTTCCAGTCTGGCCCCTGGATTTGGATTTCAAAGCAAAATTCTGTTCCTGAAATCCCTGGCCAGTTCTCAGAGCGTGGCCAGTGTCTGGTCCTGGGGCATCAAATCTCCACCTGCCCTTGCCCTGTGGCAGTGCTGTGTGGGCTCCAGGAGATGAGGCTTTACCGCCTGAAAATCTCATTTCCATGGGTACGGGGAAGGTGCAGAAAAGCTTGGAAATGTGGAGTGGTTGTGACCAAATGCTCAGAAACGAGAAATGAAATAACTTTATGTAACTTTTTTTTTTTTTTTTAAAGAGATCAGTATCTTTAGGCCAATGGAGGTTTTATATAAGGCCTAATAAAGGAATACCAGAGTTGGCACTGAAAGCTTTTTGCCTTTATTCTCTGTGCTTATCGAGGTGAGTGCAGAGCTCCTCCAGCCATCAGTGGACTGGATTCTTCTCTAGCAGTTTGTTTCCAGGGAGATGTTGAGCTTCAGATAGTGCTTTCAACATTTACAGTGCCTGATGCTGAAGGGTTTTTGGGAGGGGAGCAGGGGTTGTTCTCGGGCTGTGCTAAGGTAGTTTCAGTCTTGACCAGAGTCCCAGAGGTTCTTGAGTGACAGAGGTGAGGGGACCAAACCCAGGAGCCTCTTGGAGGCTCTGTACTTCCTAAAAAACAGTCAGAACGTGTGCAGGGAATTAAATTCCTGCTGTTATGTCTAAATCTCCTGAGCATGCATGCAGAGGGTGTGTCAAACCCAAAGTGCTGTTGGACTGTTGTGTGGCACCACGAAGGGGTTGCTCCTCTTCCCTGTGGAGGACGGGGATGTGCCTTGCAGGTGTAAAATGAACTTTGTGTTACTCCTTGTGGAGCCCTGAAAAAGGCTGAAACTCTACTTGCAGATGTGCTGCATCCCAAACCCTGCTGTTCCTCATCCCTAGCATCAGCATAAGGAAAGGTGGAATAGTGTTTTAAATAATACCACAAGCAATTGCTTCTCAGAAGATGGTCTTAGATGGGAATAGAGGAAAACAGAAATACTTTATTGTGCAAACCTTTCCCAATCCAAATAGCTGTCATTGATTATTTGCATGAGTCAAGATTGTTTTTTTAAAAAAAAAGTGTTTGCTGCTTCTCTGAAGTGTTTTTATTTGTCATTAACCTTTTGGACAAAGTGATAACCTTGATTTCCTTTAGTCCAATAATTAAATGCTGTTCTTTACCTTTTTTTTTTTTTTTTTTTTTTTTTTTTTTTTTTTTTTTTTTTTTTTTTTTTTTTTTTTTTTTTTTTTTTTTTTTTTAATGGGTCTCTGTCCTAGAAAGGTGTGTGCTGACTGAAAACTTCAGATTTAATTCCTCACACGCGGATTTCAAAATTCAGAAAATTAGAAAACTAAATTTTGGTACTCGCTTTTTTTGTTGCATATTTAATTTTAGGAACTAAGGGCTCCTTCCCCCACAGACTCTTGTGCAGACCCAGCTGTTCCCAGCAGTGTTCAGATACAGCTGGTTGCAGTTCCACTCAGGTCTGCTCTCAGAGTGAAATCCCCGCGCCTTGCCCGGGATGTCGGGTTGGGTAAACGCTTCTTACGTCTAAATCCAGCCAGAAGGAAGCACCAGGCACAGGATGGGATTCAGGCCAACTCAATCTGGTGTCTGGAGACCTGTCCCTGTGCCTTGCAGTTGTTGCACTCAGGATGTCGAGGTGAACAGATGCTTATTTTGTGTGGACCCAAGGGGGCTTCGCTCTGGGATTCTGCTCTGTTGTGCTTATGCCCATCTTGAATGGGATGTTCTCCACATGGCAAGCAAATATTTGTGTGCCTTGTCGAGGGTGAGAGGGGTGGATATGATGCAGAACAACTTGCAGATAAAAAATATTGCCAAGACTGACAAAGGCTTTTCCTTCCAACCCTTGGTCTGTGTTATTTCTCTACCACATTTATGAAATAATTGATTCTAAGCACCTCCAGTTCTTTCTCAGTTTTTAGTGTGTGCTGCTCTGATGCAACTATCCATGATGCTGGCCAGGAATATCCAGATTTATTGCTCCTGGTGAAAGGTATTTTTTGGCTGTACATCTGTACTTAGTTGAGAACTGCTCCTCTTTTTGAATCTGAGCCCAGGTGACTCAGATCCAGCTGTTCCCTTTTCTGATGCAAAGATGGAGAACAGAATATTTTGGTCATTCGAAGCAGGCTTTCATATTGTGCATTCCTGGGATGCTTTTCTTGGTTGTGGGAACAAACACCACAACAGAACCATTCATCCCAGTATGCAAAGATTTCGGGAAGAATCTAGCAGAGATCTAGAAAATCCTCCTCATCTGTGTTATCTTAGAAAAGGGAGAAAACCAAAACAAGCAGAGCCAGTGGCCCCAGAGCACCCACAGGAGCAGATGGGGTTTCCTTGACAGCGTGTCTGGAGAAAGTCACACTTCCTTGAAGTTCCATGGGAAGGCAAAGCTTTCAGCTTGTGCAGGTGATAATGGGGAGTGGGGAAGAGAAATGCCTCGTGCGTTTCTTACACCACAGATTTGCCTGCATTCACCTCTGCTACTGGAAACAGGGTGGTTTCTTTTTCAGAAGGGCTGGAAACAGGTTTGTTTTTTTTTTTTTTTTTTTCAGAAGGGCTCTGCTAATAGAGCCTTTTGGGAAGCTGAGGGCTCGGTACAGGAGCTCAGGGCACGTTGTTATCTCTAATGGAGCAGGACAGTGCCCTGTGGAGATACTGGCCTGTGTCCCAGGCCAGGGATATTTCTGCTGCACAGAAGTTGCATCACTCGGTCGGGAGCTAATGTGGGACTTGGATGGCTCGGGCAGTGTTGCTCTGGGTGGTGAAGATGACCTGATGGTGTCATTTGGAAGAGCTCCGTGCTCAGCGTTCAGAGCTTCCTAAAAACCTGCTCAAGTGTTTTTATGTTGAAGTGGGGGAGAAGCTAGTGGCAGAGGAGGAGTATCTGTCCCTAGCAGCAGGCACAGATTTCTTAAAAATGAGTGTCTGGGATGTTTTGAACCTGTGTCTTACTGACAAATTGCACTTACAGTAAAATTATTGAAGTGCATCCTCATTTCGCTGTGTGATGATGAGTGTGCAGGTGTGTGCTAAGTCAGCCATCCCTGATCCCTCGCTCTGGTCAGTCTGCAGCTCATGGAGGTGACAATGACATTTTAGGAGGGTGAGTTTGCCCCTGCCAGACCTCTCTGTGAGCTGACATGTGCTGGGCACAGCTGGGCAGGGGATCTGCTGTGATGCTTGGTGGTGCTTACGGAGTTTTTGAATCTGTTGTGTGTGGCCATGAACTGGTTGTGGTGGTTGTTTTTCAGGTCAAAAGCAGCTGTCTGTTCTGAGGGGAGCGTAATTAGCAGCCTATGGAGTTCATTTGTTCATTGCTGTGTTGAAAGCAAATCTGTTTAAGGTTTCTGGCAGAAATCTTCGTGCAGTGGGAATGCACTTCCTCTTGTCTCTCTCCCCCCTGCATAAAAATATCCAGTCATCCTGAGAAGAAGCAGAATATTACAATATCCTGTGACTGGTGTGGGCAGCTGATCTTCAGGGATAATGAGTAGTGGAGGGAGAATGAAATGAAGTTTCCTTTCCCATCATAGATCAGCAGCAAAAGAGAGGAACACACAAAATTCAGTGCTCCCTAAAGTTTGTGGTTCTGGCTGCAAAGGTAACAATTCACAGACTCCCTCCAATAGAGGCCTGAAAAGCTGTAAAATCTTTTTATTTTGACACTGTTTTATCTTTCCCCTGTGTCTTTTTACCCTCCCATCCTCATTCCTGGATGTGGATTCAACCAGCCATCTGCAAGCACCAGCATCCCCAGGTTACTTAATCCCCAGTGCAGCATCAAATTTTGTAACCAAAAGGTAGGACCAGCTGATGAGATGAGTAAATCCAGGAGTAAGGGCATGTTTGTGAAGAGGGCAAACCTTTTATGTTGAAGGTGAGGAAGATGGGGTGAGATCTCTTGGTAGAGCACGACCCCTGACAGTAGAATTGCTTCAAGTCAAGTTGCTCTGTAAAATCAAAGCCAGCCCTGGGCAAAATGTGTTGTATGAGAGGGAGTGGGTGGGAGATGTCATATCTGATGCCTTGACAGATAGGAGGCACCCAGCTGATTAATGTTTCTCACCTCCAGATTCGGTTCCTTGTCTCCCTATTTTATGCTAAGCAGAGCTGGAAGCTGCAGCCTCCTGTCCAGCTCTGACAGCATTTGCTCCTCGCTGGCTCTGTCACAGGAAGGCTGTTTTCTCTCTTCCTTGACAAGAACTGCTTGCTCCTGTCGGTTATTGCTGCTGCTGGTGATGTGATCTGAGCATCCCTCTTACCATAACCAGCCTGACTTCTGTGTAAGCTAAATGTCTGCAGGTGTCTGAGACAGGCCAAGTGTTGAACACCTTTTGGGGGTACATGGGGAAGAGACAGGGCTTGATCCTGTGGGTTTTCATTCAGGCTCTCTCTCTGCTGATCCCTCCTTTCTTTGTCTCTCTGACTCGGTGTAGGATGACTGACTTACTGCTGAAACACTTGGGTATCTCAGATATTTGTGAGCCCTCAGGAATACAGTTCTGGCATTCTCCTTCGTGGTTTTCCCTCCTCTGTGTCTGCCTGCAGCTTTCCCTGGAGCCCTGCCAGCCCTGGGCTCGCTCTGACCCAGCCTGTGTTGAAATCCTTACTCATGCCTTAATCACTTCCTGTCCTGCCACTGCAATCCCCCCCTCCCAGCATCTGTAAATCTTTGCTAGGTTGATTCTCAGGGGTGCTGCCTCCTTGCTTGGCCTGGGAAGCAGGTGTGGGTATCCCCAGTTTCTGGCTGGTCCTTGGTTTGCTCTCCTTGCAATTCCCTTTGCTGTTAGGTCTGCGCTGTCCCTGGCTTGCTCTGCTGCCACCTTCTTCCCTCCCCATCCCAGCCTGCTGTCTCCCAGCCTCAGCTTCCTTTTGGCTGATAGACTCAATTTTTTTGATTGTTTTTCTTTATCCATTAGGAATGTTTTTGCCTTTTTTTTTTTTTTTTTTAAGCAACTTAGTCACTTCCTCTATTTTTCTTTTCTCATAAAACTTTGCTTGAGAAGTTGTGTGCTTGCTGATGCAACATCCTTGCAAGCAGTTTGGAAGGTTTTATTCCAATTGCCTACTGGGAAGGGAATGACATAAGGAAGGGTTGTGACTTCACTGGTGAGTAGTTGGTAGTCATGCTTAAGTTTCAGAAAGTTTTTGGGTTTTTTTTTCAGTCTTATTGTAAATGTATGGGGTCATGTATTCTCTTTCTGTGACAAGGTTTTGGGTTAGTCCTGAAGGGAAGGAGCTGAAAGCCCCATTTTTGGACACTGGCCTCATCCTTTCTCCCCCTGCCAGTTTGGAGAGTCTGCCCTGAAGATGAAGGTGAAACTGGGGACTGTTCACCAAAGGTTTGGTGCTGAGGGTTGGTGGTACCTTTAGTCAGGGCTCTGAGGCTTTGCTGATGCCTGAATTGAGGCTTTGGAACTTAAAACCAGTCAGCAGTTTCCATCACTCAACTGCCATACTGAAGCTAAATTCTTGTTTGATGGTTCTAGGAGGTTTCAGCTTTGGCCCAGGACTCACCAGGACTCTGAGACTGACAAAAAGAATGTAAGACGAGGATGAGAGATGAGGGAAATGACCACCCTTGCTTTACAGGATAAGAAATAAAAGACGCTGCCTCTCCTGGGGCTGTGAGGAGGGAGCTGGGCACTGTTTTCGGGGAGCCTGTTCCATGTTCTCCCACTCATTCTCCATCTGATTTCTTTGTGCTCTTCTCTCCCAGGTGTGTGACGATGGAAGAAGAGGTCCACCAGCGAGCAGCCTGAACAGGGACACCAGGACAGCTCTCTGAGACACTGAGACACAGGAGACAGCAAACATGCTGAAGCCAAGTGGACTTAAAATCCCTGGCAGGGCTGGGAAGCATTCCAGCCCCGTGGGACGGACATCAGGGAGCACCACAGCTGCAGTCACCACTGGCTCCAAGGAAGGTAAGGGCTCCATCTGCCAGGGGCACCAGCTGGCCCAGGTGATTGCCTGGCTTAAAGGCCTCGTGGTGCCAGTGTGACATTCTTAATCTGTACGCAGATTGATGCATCAAAACAAGTCTAATAGGGTGAGTTGATGTTCTCTCTCACAAGTAACGCACAAAACAGGCAGGTTGTGGAGTGGGTGGGAAGACAGATGGATGCTCTGGTGTTTAGGGCTGACAGAGGTGCTGCCTGCCCTCTTGCTTGTGTGCATGTGTGTACCTGTACAGACACTGACACTGAAGAGCTGGGAATTTGGCAGATGGGAACCTCACCCATGACCTTAAACACTGTCCTGTAACCATTGCTCCTGGCCTGTGATGAGGTAGGAGCGAGAACCAGGCACTTAAGGTGATTAGCCCTGTGCTGATTACCTCAAATTAGTGCCTTTGTTTAAACAGAATCATTCGAGGCCCTGGGATTTGAATAGTGATTTACCTCCACATACACACAGGCCCTTGCTGTCATTCAGTGCATACATAAGCTACACAGACTGCCATTAGCAGTATAATTAACACTTCAATAACAGTTGAGGTGTGTTTTGCTTAGGACTCATTTTTCTGGCTTATTGGCTGCTTGGGTTGTTTTTTGGTTTTTTTTATTACATGTAATGTAGTAAATATTCAAGATGTAAATTTTGTAGTTGTGCTTTTTGTTTCACTTTGTTAAAAAAAGCCTTCCCCTTCCTTCAGGGGAGGCACATCAGGATGATGTTCATCCTATCAATGCTTGTACTTTCAGCATATTAACTTTCATTTGGGAATGTCACTGGTTGCTTCTTGAAATCTGTTAACCTCTTGTCCCACTATAATTCAGGCCACTGCCCACGTGCCTGGTTAGTTTGCTATATGTTTCAGTCCAAAAAGTAGATAGCATTTAGCAGAATCAGGAAAGCCTTGTACCTGTCAGACAGCATTTTTAATAAAGGAGAAAGATAATAGTGATCAGAACTGCCTTTAGGATACTCTGACAAATTAGTCAGTAATAATGACAAAATGAGGGTCACCAGACAATGCTGTCTCTTGTCAGAGTAATTAGTTTAGTTAAGTGTTAGTTTATTTAAACAGAAAACCCCAAACAAACAAACAAATAAAAACAACAACAACAAAACCCCAAAACCGTCTCTGAGGTTTCTATTTTGCTTGGGCACAGTGGGATGGTGGTTTAGGCACAACCTCTGCCCAGGATATTCACACAGACCCCACTTGCTGCTGAGCAAACGGCTCTGCTCTGTCATTACCCATCAGGGGCTCTGCTTTGCTCGTGGGTTCCATCAGCTGAGCTTTCTCTCAGTGACCAGCAGTGTACATATCATCTTTCCCACTGTGTAAATTCTTTCCCTAAACAGTACTGTAAAACCCGCAGCTCCGTCTTGGTTTTTTGCACATCTGCAATGTCTTGTTTGAGGGGCCAGTCACTGCATGAGGCCAAGGGCTGAATTCCAGGTCCTTTGGTGTGGTACAGCATTGTGGGGTGTGGAGTGACACTGCTGTTCCTCAGCTGAGGACTTGGCCCTAGGTGTGGAGATAAAATTTTTTTAATTGCACTTTGCTGTATTTAAATGGGGTTTAATACCAGAGCCTAATTTCTTAATTCTATATCCAAATCAAAGATACTGAAGTGGACATCTTTGCTAGAGGGAAGTGCAGATTGACAAAGGAAAAGTTTTACAGGTTTGGCTGTGTATTTTAGTTATTGCTCAGACCCCGAATTTCTGAATTTTCCCCTTGTTTCTCCTAGCTGTGACTGAGAAATGAACTTGAACTCCAGTGAAGTTCAAGTTTACTGAACTTCTTTTTATCTGCCCGTTGTGAGTCTCTCCAGGCGCTTTGTGCCGGATTTATAGTTGCAGTGTGGTGAGGAGCTGCTTTTAGTTGCTTTATCACTTAAAAAATGGGGGGAAAGAACCTGAGGCCTGTCTTCCCCTTGGAGGCTCTGCAGAGGTGTCTCAGCAGACACAGTTGGGGTGTGTGTTGTGGTATGAAAGAGTCAGTCAGCAGCGGGGTCGAGCAGCGCTTGGGCTGAATGCGGCGCCTGTTCACTGGCGCTCCTTTGTGCCTTGTTCAGCTCCAGCCATCTGTCACCCAGGGATGTGCAGCAAAGCCAGCCCCACGTGGGCAGAGGCTGCACCAAACTGAGTCTGACCTTTGCCTGAGAAGTTCTAAGCGAGCTTTATTCCTGGAAAAAAAGCGGGCGTGGAGAAGGGGAGAAGTCTGGTGAGGGTGGGTTGGTGCTGTGTAACAGCTCTGCTGCCGCTCCTCTGCCTCTCAGGATGGTGCAGGAGGGTTTTGGGAGTTGTGGAGCTGCTGGAGCAGTCAGCACTGAGCCATTCCTCCCTGGAAGGTGAGAACAGAGCACAGTGGGGCTGTTTACCCAGCCTAGGCTGGGTGAATAGCTGTGATTGGGCTTGGAGCGTCAGCTCTGACATCTTCTTGCTCTTTGTCCTGCGCAAGAGGTATTGCTGTGTCTGCCTGGCCTGTACCTGCTCTTCCTCCTGCAAATCTCTCCAAAGGCCTGGCCAGCCCTGTGCTGCCTCCTTCTCTCCTTTCCAACGATAATCTGAAGCGGTGAGCATCCCAAAATTTGCATTCCAAAATCCCATTGACTGTGCCCCTCTCTGAGAGCAGCAGCATCTGTGCTGGCTGTGGGTCCTGGCTGCAGCACGGTCATGGGATTCAGCCATTGGCAGGGGAAAGAACTCCAAGAGAAAATGCTGTTTTTCTGTCAAAGTGGTTTAATTCTGCTCCAGAGCCAAGTATCCACATCACTGAAACCACAGCAGGCACTGACGTCAGGTTTGGGGATGCCTGCAGCCAAAGGATCTGGTGATAGATGGCCATGGAGACTGGATTTCATTACCTTTCCTGGGGTTAATCACCACAGGAGGGTGATGGAGCTCTGCCCCATCCTCCCTCCTCTGCCTTGCTAACCTGCATCCCCCAGCCTCTGCCCCCTGAGTGCATCAGCGCTGTCAATCCACAGCACTGCTGATAGCTCAGCTGCACCAAGAGCAGGTCCCTCTGTGCCAGCTGAGGGCTGTCGGGTCCTGCACTGTGCACCAAATGCTGTCCCCGGTGTCAGGGCACTGGAGCCTCCCTGATGGCAGAGGGACAACTACAGAGATGGAGAGGCTGAACACAATTTACTTTTTGTGTGTTTAATGTGAATACTGCAAAGGGCTTTTTCTTCCCTCTTCTGTCACTGTCCAGGAGAGTGCCTTCATGTGATGTATTGGGTGCCTGCTGGGATGGGAAGATCCCCTAAAGGTACTAGATTTTGTATGAGGTTTTCAAAGTTGCATGAAGGAGCCTGTGTGCTTGAGAAGCCCTGCAGAAACCATGAGCTCTGTGTTGTCTTTGAGTGTTTGCATGAGCTCTGTGACCTGTGTCTGTGCACCAGGAGTGCTTCCTGGGAGGCTGACGGGGTTTTCCTGACTCCACAAAACAAACAGTACACCCACATCCCCTTAAGCTTCTGTGTTGCCTCTGCACTTATCTGCCTCTTGCCAGAGAAGCCAAAAGAGACTTTTCTTAGGCATTTGGTGAAGCACCTGAGCCCTGCAGCTTGATGGAAGAAAACCAGTGTGGTTTGGGTTACAAAATACAGAGCTGCAACAGTGATCTTTGTGAATTTCCCACTTCGGGGGAGGATAGAAATCTCAAAAGCTCAAAGTGTAGTTCCAAAAGAAAACCATAAATCGAACAAAGTGCAGAATTAAACTACAGCAATGTACAGTCTGTTGCCTCTGAGCTCTCCCTCGTCTCTGGGAGCCCAGGGCTTGCTCAGGAAGACCCCAGATCGAGGTTATATCCTCCAGACTGAGAGTTGAGAGAAGGTGTTTGTTCTCCAGTTTTACCTGAGACTTGTCAGAGCCATCAGATGAAAATGGATTTTGAAAAGCTTCACACTTTCCTCCTCCTCCCTTCCCATAAGCTGATCAATCCTGTCTGCAAAAGGGCAAGTAGAGGTACTTTCCTTTATTCTTACTCTGGAGTACACAAAGCCGCTGGATTTGTTCTTTCTCTTTTCCCCAGCGCTCTGTTCATATTCTTTTGTAGAAGGTCAAGTGTCTCTTACCCATCTCTCATCCCTCCTCCTTTCCCAGACGTGGAGATGTACCCCCTTAAACATTTCCACGTACTTTTGACAATTCACATCTCGTGTACCAGAAAAAGGGTTGGTGCAGGTGTGAAATGTGTGATGCACGTCTGTAGAATTTCACGATTCGTGGCTGTAGGTTTCTGTGCAGACCAAATATGCTGTAATCACACTGAGCCAGCTTCTCACTCATGGTATATCAGAGTTTTATTTCCTAAAAACATGTTCAGAGCCCCTTCAGCTCATGGAATGTCCTCTGGACTTTATATTAGAGTGGAGAGTTGTTGTGTCTCCTACCTGAGCTGGTGCTTTCACAGACCCAGGAGGAATAGGGGCTTCTGTGGTGCTATTCTTTGTTTGGTGTGTTGGCTTGTGGTGTGTGGAGGGTTTTTTTTCCATGAAGGAGTGCTGAGATGTCAGTGGGGAACTGGCACCTGATGTGGACTCCTGGAGCACCTTGAGTGGTGTCCATGCTGGCTGTCCCCCTCCCTTCTCTTCCACAAAGCTGGAACGATGGAAAACTGAGTTCTGCTGCTTTGTGGTAACAATTTTCCTTAACCAGACAGAAAATTCATCTCTGGCTGCCTCAGGAGAGGGTTTCCCACAAATGTGCTGGCTTATTTCCCGTGCCTCAAATGGACAAAGTCACCGCTCTGGGCCCCGTGTGCAAGAGAGGTTTCTGTGCTAAGGGTGTGAGGTCACTGGTGAAGGGCTCAATATAACATTTGGATTTCTTGTTGCTACAAAGCTCATATGTCTTGGTTTCTTTCCCACCCCCATCCTGGAAAAGCTTGCTTTTGCCTGGAGTTGCAAGATGGAGAGAGAATGGAAGCTGTGATGAATGAGCCCACACAGCCCTCCCAGCTGGTGGAACAGGTGAAAGCTGCTGGGAAGGGAAGCGTTCACATTTCAGAGCGGGTTTTATCTGCTCAGAGCAGCATTAGAGTAACGTGGTTGGAGGAGAAATTTGCCTTTCATACTTCATTTGGCTGTCAGCTGGCTCTGGGGTTCATTTATGGTTCTTAAATCTCTTGCTCAATTTGAGAGTTCTGGCCAAAGAGAGAGGAAAATAGGAATATTTGTGTTTGCAGATGGAGCTGGGCAACACGGAGACTTCGGTGCTGGAGGCAAAAAAAGTCCAAACTTATTAAATTTTCTGTGAGACTTAAATGCATCCAGTCAGAATCCACCTTAGATCTTGGATTTTACAGATGGATCCTGTCTTTCTGAATGGGCAAGTGCAAGTATCTGTGATGTGAATTTCGTATTTAGCCATGACTAAGATATCAAAACTGTTTTTTAGCAGCTGCCTAGTTTTATTGCCAAAAACTGTGCATTGCTAGCTAAACTATACAGCGTTGCTGGGAGCCTGGGAATGCCTTCTTACTTTCACATAAGTAAAAATACATTTTTTTTGATAAAGAATAAATGCACAGAACTAGGAATGTTTGCTGGCATAACGTCTGCCTCTGCAAACACTGTGTTGCTTTTGTGCACTAAAAATGGGAGTGAAGCAGAGTGGAACACTCCCAGGGCCATTAAAGAGCACGGGATGACTGGCTCCATAGGGTAATTAAGCTAAATATGCTGTAATGAGGGTTTGATAAGCCTGAGCTGTGCTGGGTCATAGCTGTGGGTTGGTTTTTGGGTGCTGGAGGGCTGAGACCGGCCCGGCCCGGGGGGGCAGTTCCTGCTGTGCCCAAGGGCAGAGTTTGCACAAAGGGTTTAACTTTGTTTTCTGATTGGTTTTCTAGAAATGTGATTATTTGCCAAGGGCTGATTCTAGTTGGAGACCCAGCAGTTCTGTGTGGCCAAGTGTCTTTGCACGTGTCCAGGCCCTGTCATTAATGAGCTGTACCTGCCTCAGTTCTGCTGGGGGAGCCTAAATCTCACCAGCACCTTGGCTCTCCTGTAGGACCAGTGCCTTGCTCTTGCCTTTCCCAGTGGGAAATCTCCATTCTGTTTCATTTGCCTGTCACAGCTTTACTATCGACATCTTGGTAAATTCACTTGGAAATCAGTTGTTCGCCCCTCGAGTTTGTCAGTATGTCGATGATGTAAATTGAATGGATGCACAGCAGAAAGAAGCAGTTTCTGTTGCTTCGAGAATTATTTTGCAGTAAAACAGAGGGAGGGAAAGTGTCCTTGATAAGGAATTTGTGCCTCAGTAATAAGAGAGCGCTTGGGGAGGTTATTCTCAGGTAATTATTGATGGTTTGGTGGTGTCTTAACACAGGCTTTTTTTTTATAGAGGTGCAAGACAGTGCTGAGGCTGTCTGGTTTTGTATCAATCTATTAATTCTAATTCCCAAATAAATATGAAAGGCACTAAACCACTGTTTTCTTTGAAACAAAGGAAATAGGATTGTGGTGTCCAGAGCTGCTGATTGACTGGCACAGACATAGGGAGCTAATTCTTAGCTATTCAAAGGCTTTGTGTCTCTTGATTAATATTAACTTGGGGTGTTGTGTGCTGGTGAATTGAGAGAGAAGACCCCACGTCGTGGGACCAGAGGCTGCTGTTATTTCTGGCAAACACTTGGTTTTGCTGTTTTGCATCAGGCCTCGTGGAGCAATCGGTGTTGTCAGCTCCCATCTGAGCTCTGTCCTCAATTAAATCCATGCTCAGGCCTGAATGGATATTCCTGGAGCCAGATTAGTGATCCTGCTGGAAGTGCGTCATCGGTGTCAGGGAAGTTTGATTAGGTCTTGCTTTATGTTAATGGGTCTGTGTACACAGCACCCTCAGTTCCCTGAGGAATGGGGGGGCTGAGGTGCCAACGAGAATGTTTGAAGATCAAATGCCTCTATTACAGTATCAGCAGATTATCTCTCCTTTAGTAGCAGGAGCTCCAGTATCCAGGTACACACAGGCAGTCAATGTTCAGGGAGTTATCAGGTATCTGAAAGAAAACAAGAGTGTTTTCAAGGGCTGACCAGGAAAAACTGCAAACAAGGGTTGCTGGTTTGCTAATCCAGGCCTGATGCACAGCTGGAACGGAGAGGTGAGGCTGGGAGGGGATCCTGGAGGCTGGGGGTCAGTGCAGCTGAGGGGTGGGAACTGTGACAACCACCAGAACAGCTCTGCTGAGGGGTCTTGGGAACCTGAGCATGTCCACCCGTCGTTGCTGTGGGGTGACTGAAGTGCCCTGTGTGTAGGTCATGTCCCTCCATACGAATCCACTTGCTGGTGGACACTGATGCTCTTGTGAGGCCTGTGTTTGCCTCTAATCCCCACTGCGTGTCCTACACCAAACGTTTTCTGGCATCCTTGTGGGCAAAACGCTTGACCCTTTGCACAGAGTTTGTATTCAGCTCACACATCCCTTTTCATGAGCCCCTCCGTTTGCCATCCTGCAGTCGAAGTTTTGTACCAGGTTTTTTGAAGGTGGTGGTTCCCCCTCCTGAAGGAAGGGAGGGAGGACCTTTGGCAGCATCCCCTTCCCAAGAAGTGATTCGATGCATTCCAAGCAGTATAAAAGGGTATTGAATCAATCTTGATCTAATCAGCTTTACAGGTGACATCCAGAGACAACTGTGAGTCTGATTTTAATTGCCTTAATCATTAGATGCTCTTAGAAGGATTTGATACAGCTAATCCTTAACGTTCTGCACGCTCATTGTGGAGCAAGGCACGAGCACACACTGAAGGCATATGGAGGTCAGACACCCTCCTGGTCCCTCTGTCTGTGGCTCCTCACAGAACAGCAGGGAAAGAAAATCTGCTTCCCACAGATGTTCAGCTTACGGGGGTTGGAATATGATGAACTGAATCCTCTTCAGCTGGGCTGGTGCAAGTGCAGCACCGTCAGGGTGCTTGTGGTTACGCCCCTCGGAGCGAGGATGCAGCTCCCGGGCGGGATCTGCTCCTGCGTGTTCTGCCATCAACTGAACTAATCCTGAGCAGATTAATCATTGGAAGCCTGAGCCAACATTCATTGAAATAAAGGGGAAGATTTCCTTTGGCATAGGTGGATTTGGGATGAGAGTCCGTAGGATTACGGTGGTCAGACTATTGCTACGCAGTAGGTTGGAATTAACCAGCACACACTGACCCTGCATGTGAACGTCCTCCTTGCAAGCCATCAAATAGATGAATTGGTCTCCAGAGAAGCCTTAAAATGTTTAGACTATGGATGTTTTTCTCTATTTATTTTGGATTCGGTAGGATATTTACTTTTTAATGAAGGTGCTAAAATGTAAGTAAATATCCTGTTCCCATAAAAGAAAGAAATTGATTTTTATACAGGAGTGAGGTCTGTAAGAAAACACTGTGTATCACAATTCTCACTGTAAAATAATAAGAGTTGTCAAATTTGGGCTGTCTGTGACTTCAGCAGCTCCACTCAGAACTCAGTTGATGGTCTCTCTGCTACAAAGTGTGACTGTTTGGCAATGCTGTTTTCCAGCACAGTAAATGCTGTGTCCTGTGTGCTACATCTAGGTTGTGAGGGGACCAGAGGGTGCAGCAGAGCACTTCACTCCATGGCCTTGTTTGCAGAATTCTTTGTGAGAAAGGAAATGTTTGTGTAAGGGGGTTTTAAATGGTCCCAGAGGAAGGCAGTGATGAACTTGGCCACGAGTACCTCTTAAAAACTGAACCTACACCCAGAATTGAAGAGTTAATTTGTGTGATCCAGCACGCTGCCAGCGCTGTAATTACAGGGCAGGGTTATGCAGGAGTTAATTCTGCTGCAGGAGTAGGAGTGTTCTCAAGCTGCTCCAGAAATTCCTACCAAGCAGGAGCTGTAAGTCATTCTCACTTTCTGCAATTATAAGCCTGCCATGTGCATATGAAATCTCTCTGTGAATGCTTCACCGCCTCCTGTGAAGCCTGAGGCTCTGAGAAAGGTCGGTATTATCCACGTTTTACACACAAGACAACTTAGAAAAGTAGGTCTTGCCAATGTCACCCTGTGAGTCAGAGGTGAAAGTGGAACAGTTATCCTGGCCAGCAGGTTTTTCTGGCCTTCTGACCTCCTGGTCCTGGCAGGGGAGCAGCAGCTTTCCTCTCTGACACTGCTTCCCCTGGCTGAAGTGCTGTGTCTGTAAACATCAGTGCCTTTGGAATTCGGCTGAGGCTGCAGAGTCATTGAGCATGTTGGGCAACTGTCTCAGTCCTGCACATGCTTGTCTTTTTTCACACTTAAACCTGGACAGTTGTTTAGGATTCATGTCCCTGAAGACGGCAGGATCCTTTTGTATTGCTGTATAATTTATTTCACAGAAACACTTACTGCAGTGAGTTATATTTGGAGGTATTTGCTCAAAAACAAAACAAAAAAAACCCAAACACCAAAACAAACCAAGACAAACAAAACAAAACAAAACAAACCCAAAAAACCCCCACAACAACAACTTGCCAGAAATTAGAAGGCATTGATGCAGACTTTAAATGAAAAAATGTTAGATAAGGATGGTAAGATGTTGATAAAATCTTGACCCCCTAAGAAGGGCTTGGAGGTGTCATCCTCAGTGATCAACTGCTGTCCTGGCTGGGTGTGTTCAGAGGATAAAAGCATAAAACTGATCATCTCTTAAAGTGCTGGAAAAGCGGCACGAGAGAGAGGGATGGTCCACGTGTGAGCCTTTCTCACCGGTAAAGTGTCCTGGGATGGGAGCATCCTGTGTGCTCAGGGGTAGTCAGGGTGCCTGGTGGGACCCTGTGCTGAGGCTTCAGTGCAGCTCCACTGGTGAGTTCCCACAGCTTTGTCTGGGATCTCTCACTTCACATCATTTCACCCTTCTCACTGCTGCTCGCTTTGCCTGCCACCACTCCTGGAATGGTGTAACATGGCATTTCTGGTGATCACTGAGACTTGGAGCTGTTGGGTTTGAGAACACTTGCCGTAGGGTTCTGTGTTTGTATCATAGCTCATGTTTTTTAGGGTCAGATCCAGATCATGGTTTTGTTTTTCTCAGAAAAAGATTAGGCATTCGCTGCAAATAGGTGATTTGGCTTTTCTGCAAACGGTGCCTGTTCAAGCTCATTGCCTTTTGAATTGGATACTTAGCTGTTTAAGCCAGATATTTGGAATAAAGTAGATGACTCAGTGTTAATCTGCTCTCAAATATCCTTTTTATTAGATTAGGCAAAACAAAACCAGCCCAACAAACTCTGCATTCTACATAGCGTGGGGCTGTGTACAATCAGTCCATTGTGTGCTGTATAGCCTGCTCTGTGCCTGGATGTATGGCTGCAGGAATAAATGGCTGATGGAGTGATGAATCAAACTGTGTTTAGCACGGGGCAGCCCCCAGGGTTGTGCTCGAGTTTGCTTGGCAATTGTGAGATGTTGGTCTTTACCTCTCCTGTGGTTCCCCAGGGATCCTGGGGTGCTGCAGATGGCTCCTGGAGTGTCCTTTTCTCAGGCAAGTTGGGTGGATGATTCAAAGGGATAGTGTTATTGTATTAATGCCATGTTTCTACTGAGGAGGGGAAAAAAAACATACAAGGGAGAAAGCCTGGTGCTTGACTGTGTGCCATTGCCATCCCAGTGGTCCAAACTATTGTCTTCCAGGGTAGCTGGCTGCACTGAAAACCAGCCTCTCAGCGTGCAGATAAGGAGCTGACCCAGCATCCTCCTTCTCTTTTACATGTCAGGTGTTAAATTTTTGTACCTTTCCTCTTAAGTACAGCTGGAGGCAGAGGGAAATGCATGAGGACATGAGAAAATACTTTTCACGGCTGCAATGGGGAGAGCTCTTGCAAAGAGCAATTGCTGTGGAGATTATCCCAGTTCCTGCCAGAGGGAAGCGGAGCGAAGCAGTACCAGAAACTGAGAGAAAAAAGCTTGTGGTTGTACCTAGGAAATGCTTCTGTGATCCATCAGGTAGAAATGAGAAGTGGTTATCAGTCAAGAGAGAAAGAGGAGGGAAGATCTTATTAATGTGGTCTGTTGCTACGTGTCTGGCCCTTCACACACAAGGAAGATTTTCAGGTGCTACTTCTGCATCACATTCCCTGTACAGGGAGCTGCTGATCCCCTGGTCAGAAAGCAATAATTACTTTCTGGACCAGGCCAGGCTCTTTTTTTGATCCCTTCTCTTTTACATTTTACTGGGAGGGAGCTAATGCCATCATTTCAGAGTGAATAAGTCAGTGGCCTTTCTGTGTGCACCTGCTTGAGCAATGTACTGCTTGGCTGCTCATCTCTTCCAGTCGATGCCATGGCTGTTTAGAGTCCATCCAAGTGGGTTTTATGTGGGAATGATGCCCAAGCAAAACTCCTACACTTAAAAAGGCTGTGAAATATCAAAACCCTGCTGCTTGATTGTTTTGGTTGATTTTTTTTTTTTTTTCTTTTCTGGTGGTGAGAGAGCACTGTGCTTTGCTTGGCTGCCCTTTACAGTGTTGGGTGCTCGAGATAAATTCCTCCAGTTCAGAAGGTGTCCCGAGACTGCTCCTCTCTCTGTGCTAATGCTCTGCCTGGGAAATTGTTTATAAATGTCTCATTAAAGACCTGTGTCTGCCTCCCTTTTCTCTCCTTTTTTTTTTTCTTTTTTTGTTTTTTTGTCATTGGATCAGCTCACTGAGAGCAGCTGTCCTCACTTCCCTCATAACAGCCCTGAAACCACACTTGTGCCCGTAGATTCCCACAGCCCGAGGAACCGCGCGCGGCTGTGCACGTGTGTGCGTGCCGGGCTCTGTGGGGTCGGGCTGAGCTCCTTCCCGAGCTTCTCCCTGCTTCTTTGAAAAGAAAAAGACTCCCCAAGAAGCCAGCCTTGTGCTAGAGTTAGAGAGAGCTGAACATATGGCGTGACTGCAGCTCTGCAGCCGGAGAACGCTGTGTGAGTGCTGGTGGTTCGGGGGGAGCTGTGCGACACGGTGCGTGGCTTGGGCTGCTGGAAGGAGGCTCACTGTGCCAGGTAGGAACCTTCCCTGTAAGTATTTATCTCCCAGTTGGTGTTCTTGCTCTCAGGGCTGCTTTCTAATGCTCCTTTCTGTCCCTTAAGTCTTGCAGTAGTCGCGCCAGTCTGGGCAAGGTTAAACCCAGTTTGGATGTGGGGCTGGTGGGATAGGACTTAGTCAATCTTTACAACTAAAGGCTTGTTTAACTAGAAAATATAGTTTGCCATTCAGAACAAGCTATGGGGAATAAAGTGAGTAATGTTTCCAAGTGTAATATTCTCTAGCTGAAGTGATTTTATTACTTATTTAAGGAAGAATGGAGCCTGTATTATTTTGTAATACACCCCAGGTTACTTTGACATAGTGGGACAGGACTTAGTGAATCTTTACAGCTGATGGCTTGTTTGAGTGGAAAACTGTATTTTCTAGTTAGGAACAAGCTATGGTGAGTAAAGTGAGTAATGCTTCCAAGTGGGAAATTCTTTATTGAAAGTGATTTTATTATTTACCTAAGGAAGAATGAAACCTGTATTATTTTGCAATACACGCTGGGTTACTTTAACATAGTAACCCAGGGTTTATTAATTCTAGTTTTTCAAATGTGTCTAAGTTATTTCTAGAGATGGGGGCTGGTACAAGCTGGGAGAGGAGACATGGGTGCTCCGTTCTTTTTGTTAAACCTGCAACACCCTTAAAATGGTGGGGTTTTTGTTTTCATTATACTCTGGGAAAACAAGGGGCTGCTCTGGAGGTGATAGATGGGCCCTATTTGAAGACTAAAAAATGTTAGAGCATTGAAGCGTGAATGTTGAATTAATATACTTAACGGTTTTAAAAATAATAATTATATAAAAATTAAGACTGTAATCTTGAGATGAATAGATCCATCCATATGCTGCAAGTTAATTATCCCTCAGTGAAAGAAACCTTGTGCATTTTCTACTAGTCACTCGCCTCCCTCGTGCCCTGTGCTGCCAAAACCGATCTGCTTTGCATATCTTGTTGAATACCATTGTTTATTTGAAAAAAAAAAACTTCAAATCCTCACACATAAGTACATAGATTTGCTGTTTGTTTCTTTTCAGAATTATAACATAGCTGGTAAACCCCTGGGTCCTCCATCCTCCCGTCTCCAGTGGGCACCAGGAATGTGCATCTTGCCCATGGCAGAGCAGATTTCCTACCAGTCAGCCTCTTGAATGAGACCTTTATAAGAAACCCTTTGTCTGGGGCGTCTGTCTGAGGTTCAGTGCTTTTCCCAGCTGCCCCTCTGAAGGCAAATATGTGCCTCAGTGGGCACCTCCCTGCGTTCAGTGCCAGGCAGCTTTGCAGTGGTTCTCACTGGGTTTTGCTCGCTCGGTCATAATTCTTGTTCACTTCCTTGCTGTCTCTTCCTCCTCCTTGTCACAGGTGTCTTTCTGTCTGTCTCCTCTTTTCAAAGGAGCTAAAGCCAGTGATGCTGCAGTTGTGTCACATCTCAATATCCACACCATGGGGGCTGTTCCAGGGAAGCTGCAAGGGCAATAGATCTCCAGGGTGCCAGATGCAGAGCTCACCCCCGTGCCAGATCACGGTCCCAACTTTTCAGCTTTGAACTTGCAGGGCTTTCAGTCGTTGTTTCCAAGTCAGCCATAAATCTCTGGGGCTCCTTCCTCCCCCAGTGTGCTGCCAGGCAGTCAGCTATTGCCTGCAAAGCATGGCTTTCTCTCGCAGGCACCTCTTCCCTCTGTGTTTTTGCCTGAAAGGGCCGTGATAAATCTTGCAGGAAACAGCTGCTTCGTTGCTATGCTCGATCACTTGAATTTGGGTATGGCAGAGTGGGCTGGCTTTCACTTGCTTGATTGCCAACAGCGTCACGTTCGTGTAATCCAAGCTGCTTAGAGAAGTTCCAGTCCCTGTGTGGGAGCCTAGAAATTCCATGTGGTGAGGCCTCACCATCCCGGAGGGCTGTGGAGGCAGCAGGTACCAGCCCTTCTCCTCCCTGTCCGCCTGTGTGGCTGCTCCTGACGCTGCCAAGGGATGTAATCCTTGTCTCCCTGTGCAGGTGGCACCTCCTGGAGGGGCAGCAGGTTGTGCCTCCTCTCTCACCTGGTAGAGCAGCTGCTGTAGGCGGTAGGGACTGAGGCTTGAGTCTGACAGCAGATGCTCTGGACTGTCCTCCTTTACCTTCTCTGAGGGGAAGCTCTGATCAGCTCTGTTCTCCGTCAATGAGTTCCTGTAGAGTTATGCTTGGAGATGAGATGGCACTGCAGGCCCAGGTAAGTTCATAGTGATTGTAAAGCAGTAGGTAAAAACCACTGCACCAGGAGCTGATAGCTACGTGGTTATAAGGGCAACACCCTGTTGTCTTACACCTTCAGCCTGCAGAGAGGACTGTGGTGATCTGTTAGATCTGTTAGGAAAGGATCGTCCACCACAAATGTTTGGTGCCCTGAGAGCACAGACTGCAGCCTGAGTAGGGGCAGTATCTGACTGTCCTCCCCACCTCATCTGAGCACTGAACCAAGCAGTGAGCCAGGCTGCCCCAGTGCCTCTGAAGCTCTTACCTAATCCCTGTGGCAGGAAAACCAAACAGTTCCTCGTAGCTGGCACCCCTGTGGCCAGCAGTGGGGTTTTCCAGCTGACAAAATCTGTCTTGGCCTCAAATGAGCATTACAGTCCCCTGGTCACGGGACTGTCCTGAAGCCCTGCCCGGGCTGGGAGGGGCAGAGCTTGTACCAGAAGCCTTCTGGCTGGTTTGGTTGCAGGGCTGCACTTTGAGATGCTCACAAGCTGCATGGGTGGCTGCCCTGTCACAGGTTAGTGGCATCTGTAGGACAGGCTGGTGACACGAGGGTGAAATGTCTTCAGGTCTTGTGACGGTGATGATTCTGCCAGGCTGGCGCAGCTTTTCTTGCTGGTCAGTGGATGAGAAGGTTATTGATTGCCATGGGTAGGGAATGCAGCCCGGGAGTGGATGGGCAGCTCTGTGCTGCATGTCAGGCTGTCTTGGGATGTGGTGGGGGTTTGAGGGTAAGAAAAAAAACCTCTGAAAATTAAAATAGAAAAGACCTCTCCTGGGGACAGTGTAAAGCCCTTGGGTAAATATCATTTGTGTTCTCATTTCTCCCTCCCTTCTTGGCACAAGATGCTACTCTAGTATATCTTTTTTTTTTTTTTTTTTTACCCTCTCTCCCCCCTCTTTCTTTTAAATCTAATGTGCCTCCATTTTATCAATTAACTGCCTGTCTCCTGATTCCCATGGCAACCCACCAGGCTGTTGCATTTCTGAGTCCTTTGGCAGTTGGGGTGCCTGGCATGTGTCTCGGGAGCAGTAAGACTACAAAAGAGTTCTGCAGGGAGTAGGAAATACACGGGCAGCACTCACTGTGCACTGCTTCTCATGCTAAACTGTTCCTCTCTTCCTCTCCCTCCTCCCCTTTAGAAACAAGTTTCCTTTCCCCTTTGTTTCAATTGCCTGGTGATAAGAAATGAGCAACTGGAGTGCTGTGGGAGGTCGAAAGATGTGGCGGGAGTAAGGGGATGTATGGATTCAGTGAATGTGGATGGCACTTAAACAGAGCACGAGGCTGTGTCTTGTTGGGGATCCTGCAGAGAAGGTTATTCCTGCTGATCCTCCTGCTTCAACTTCCTGAGCTTTCTTGAAGGGGGGTTTCTTGCTTCTGTACTGTACAGAGCTTCTGCTCACCCCTTCCTGCAGCAGACATTTCCAAGGGCTGGGAGAGTCCGTGCTCTGCTTGCAGAAGTCCTTGTGCTTCCAAGGATACTGGACACATGGCTTTCATTGACACAATAACAAGAGCCATGTGAACAGGCTGAAACCTCAGTTAAACCTTTAACCCCTCCAGCTCTTGGCTGATAGGAATTTGGCTCCTGCAGTGTTTGGTGCCCTGGCAGTGTGGGGTACCCTGTCGCTCTGGGCCCCTAAAACTGATGGGATGAGTTTGCAGAAAAGGGCCCTAAGCACCAGGTCTGCTGTGGTGGTGGTTAATGCATCATGTGTGGGCTTTATGAAAACCAAAGGGAAAAGAGAGATTGGAGCTGGATAAGATGTGCATTTAGTGGATGCCGTGTATGACTTTGATTTGCAAGTTGTTGTTCAGCCCTGAGAGCTGTGACCTACAGGAAAAACCATTTAAATGGAAAAGAATGAACTGGCTAATGAACACAATAGGGTTGTAAAGTTGAAAAGCCCAAGTGCAAGAGATCCTGCTCCACTGCTTGTTGTGTCTTGGAGCCCAGTCCCAGCAAGAGGAGGAGGCAGGAGCTGCTGTCACAGTCCTGGGTAGCAAGTGAGGTCTGTGCTGGACTGAGCAGCACAGGGACATCCTCCTGGACCAAGCAGGAAGAGCTTTCCCCATCTCTGGCTTCCAGGTGAGCTGCTGAGTTAGATGCCTGATAGTGACATTCAGAGACTTCCTGTGGCCTCTTGATTGGCATCACCAGGTAATGGCAGGGTTGGAGTAGAAAATACTCTGTTTATGTTTTGTTGGGTGTGTTTCTCTAGTGTAACTCAGCTTCACACCTGAGATCTGGACCCTTGTTTTGATGTTAGTGGGTTTCTTGGAACTTGCTGGTGTTTATCTGGGGAGTGTGACTAGAACAAGATCACTTTTCTTTTTTCCAGAAACAGGAAATCCAAGTGACACAGGCACAGACCAGCTCCCTAGGTGCCTATAGGCTGGAAAAGCTCAGGAATCCTGGGTGGCTTCTCTGAAAACCTGGTGCACAAAAGCCCATTAACTGCTCTGTGGTTATTTCATATGTGGGCAGTGAAGGTCATGTAAAACACCAAGTTTCTGCTAGATGGCCATAATGAAGAAGGTGAACCTTCAGGCAGTTCCTCACTAACAACTTATATTTGTTAATAATTCACCTCATACTCAAAACTAATGCTGCTTCTGCCTGCACTGCTCGGGAGCCGGGAATGGGATTGTTTCCCTGAGGAGTTGAACTCACTGTAGTTCAGCAGCCCTGCCTGCCAGACAGGCACCTAAAATGAGCTGTTAGTAAAGTTTCACTAACATCTCAGTTTTGGGGGGGAACACAACGTTGCACCAAGACTCAAATGGGCTGTTCTGTTTCTGGTTTCTGTTCTGGTGCGAGTCAGTTTTGAAGGTGTTTGCTCTTGCGGTGGAACACGGTGAGTCTGGATGTGGTTTTAAATCCTGTTGTGGTGTTTGTTCAGCCTTGGGCAGCCTTCCTGCCTTTCTTTGCTTGGGCTTTGCTGCTGAAGGGCTTGCTTATCCCAGCCACGCTGCAGAGGTGTTTGTGAGAGCTAATGTGACCCGTGTCTTGATCATTAACCACACCCTCTAATAAAGAACTGCCAGTGTGCTGGAGCTCAGGCTCCAGTAAGACTAGAAAAACAGCTTTCATCTTTTGTGAACGTGGATGCAGAGCCCCCCAAATTTCATGTGATTACAGTTCCCAGTACAGTAGGTTGAATTTGGCTGTCGTTGGCCTGGTGTGTCACAGACGTGCCAGTGCCGTGAGATCTGCATTTTGAGGCCCTTTGCTGAGCATGAAAACAGGCTGTAGGTCGTGTTTCTAATTTAATTTATTCTTATACCCGTGATAGGAGAGACATACCTGTCACAGATGTTTTTGGCAATAAACCTCTGTAGCCATGTGTGGTTATTAAAGTTAGAGTGTTTTAAAAATATGACTTGTTGGTTCCTAATCTGGCTGCTTTACTCTCTTGTGCTGTTAAGCATTGAAATGGCAATGGTGGCCTTATTTTCTTCTTATGGTTGTTTTTTTGATTTACATTGATGGAGCCCTGTTTCCTTCCAACTCCTCTATATTTGATGACTTCTGTAAAGGTGGAAAACTCTAAGCATCCTTATGGCCTTTGGTTTTCATTTCTTAGGGTGAAACTGTTTCTTGAATGTAATGCTGTCCCTCTGATGGAGCTCATCTTGGTATACTGACTTTTATGAGTCTGAGATGAAGCTTGAATGCCCTCCCCCCCCCAAAAAAAAAAAAAAAGTTAATGAAGAACATGTGAGGTGGATGAAAACTTTCAGAGCAGGACCCAAAGGCCAGGAGAAAGTTTCTCCCAGGGAGCTGTCTGGGAGCACCACCACTGTCCTTGTTGCCACCAACCTTTTCAGTTGGGAACAGTATTTATGGTGCTGCCCTTCCTGTGCCCATTATGGGTCTCTTGGACATCCCCCGTGTGTAGTGCTGTGCTTGCCCCCTTTGGCTGATCTTCTCAAGAGTTGTACCAGGCCCAGAGAGCAGGTTGGAGGAGATCCTGTTCATGAGAGGAGTTTGTGCAGTTGTGCCTTATCTGCTGCTCTCTCCTTGTTCAGATAAGGTTTAGGCCAGGCAGAGGTACTGCTGACTTCCAGGAGCCACAAACCACTGCAGTTATGCCACAGAAACTGTCAAGGGTTGACTCTGGAGTTTAATGTGAACCAAAGTGTAAATATTCATCTTTCTTAACTCTTAATCTGTTTCAGCAGAAATTAAGTTGTTAAGCTATTTGCTGAAGTCCTGGTGCTCTTTTCTTTCTTTTGACGTTAGACCTTCTGCAAAGCTTTGAATTATCTTGCTTTGAGAGCTTTTAGGTTTTTCAGGCTTTCTAGGAGCTGAGCCTGATCTGTCAAGCCCATTACTTATGAAAGAGCTGTTGAAGTGTTGTGGACTGAGCCACAGTGATGGCTGAGGCTGAACAAGTTTCACAGTTCGTTTCACATAAGCACTCAAGTTTGGCTTGTCTCTGCAGCTGCTTTGGGTGTCCTCTGTCAGCCTTCCCTGGTAGCAAAACCTTCTTCCTGGGTGTGCTTTAGGCATTTCTGGCTGGTGGCACCCAGAAACTTCAGCTTAAAGTTTTGCTGAAGAGTCCAGGTAGCTTTTATTGTGCAGGTCTCCTGCACAACAACTCCCCTACACCAGCTGTGGGGGACAACCCCATTTGGAACCTCAGTGCTACTGAGAGCTGAGGATGACTGAAGGTCTGTGGTATATGACTTGCTGGATCTTATTTTGCAAGCTTATTTCCTCGGTGCGTGGTTTCTTTTGGGGCTTTACTTAACCTCCTCCCCCTTTTTTAATGAAGTCCACGTGTCCTTGTTGTTTGTTCCCCTGGGGCCCAAAGTTTGTGATAAGGGAGTTTGACACTGAGGTCAGCAAGAGTTGAGTCTCTGCTTCTTGTTTGCCTCGCTTGACTCTGTTCCCATTCAGACACCAGTCACGTATTTAAGGGTGTCCTTGTGTATTATGGGGAGTTTGGCCAATCAGGGGTGTGCTGGAGAGTGTGAACAGGACAGGGAATTCCAGCATCCTTGCAGTTTTCCTTCTCCCAGGCAGCAGAGCTTTGCTGGAGGGCTGATGCTGCAATAGGAGAGCTCTTTATTGCCACTTTTATGGAATTCCATGTCCAACCCACGGCCCTGCAAGGCGGTGCATGAAGGTTTGTAGATGCTTCCTGTTTGGAGAGATGCTGTTTATATTGAATATACCCCAGGTTTCTGCTCACTGCTGGTTTTGCTCCAGCAAAGGGCACAGCAGCAGCTGGGGAAAGCAAGGGATTTGTGAAGGCAGCTCTACTGTCCCACAGGAGCCTTTAGTGCCCTCCGTGGGACTCTCAGTGCTTCCTGGATCCACACACAGGGAGTTCTCATAGCACCAGGTACTAAAACATCAGTGCCTCACTTTTTTTTTTTTTTTTTTTTTTCTGGATAAAAGGATGACTTTGGCATTATTCTACAAAACAGCAGTTCCTGGGGCTCCCTTTGATCCGTAAGCACTTACCACCCCTCCTGTGCTTCTGAGCTTATTGGCACTAATTGCTGCCACACAGAATTCCCTCTGGGGCTGGGATAGGTGGGCACTGTAAAGGGGGGTGAAGACATGGGTTTTTTTCTCTGTATTCTGTGTGAGACGTGCAGAAACTGGACGGCAGATGGAGGTCTCTGTGCAGATTTGCTTTCCTGCCAAGGAAGATGTGTAAGTAATGGGGTCGCTCGGGCTTAACCTTCACCGGGTGTAAACCCGCAACCTCGGTTGTTGTCCCAGAGGTTTCCTTTTTGTAACTGACCTCTCCTGGTGTTTTGGCTGCCTTCTAGGATCCCTCCTCATACCAAAACCTCTCTTCCCTTGATTCACAGGCTCACCTTTGCACAAGCAGGGTCCCGCCTCCACCGCCAGCACCGAGAAGTCGGGCTCAAAGGTCGCCGAGGTGGGCGATGACTTCCTGGGAGACTTTGTGGTGGGCGAACGCGTCTGGGTGAACGGAGTGAAGCCGGGAGTGATCCAGTACCTTGGGGAGACGCAGTTTGCCCCGGGCCAGTGGGCAGGGGTTGTTCTGGATGACCCGGTGGGTAAGAATGACGGCTCTGTCGGGGGAGTGCGGTACTTCGAGTGCCAGCCACTGCAGGGCATTTTCACGCGGCCGTCCAAGCTGACACGGCAGCCGGTGGCCGAGGGCTCGGGCAGCGACGCCCCCTCCGTGGACTCCCTGACGGCCCAGAACTTGTCACTGCACTCGGGCACGGCCACGCCACCCCTCTCCACTCGCGTCATCCCGCTGCGGGAGAGCGTCCTGAACAGCGCCATGAAGACGGGCAACGAGTCCGGATCCAACCTCTCGGACAGCGGGTCCGTGAAAAAGGGGGAGAAGGACTTACGGCTTGGAGACCGCGTGCTGGTGAGTTGATCGTGGGGTCCCCCTTTGACAAGGGTTTGTCACCTCCCTGAGCGTTCCTGTGCCAGGTTCAGCACCAGAGAAAAGGAGGGCACGGTTGGTGGTGAGATGTGGGGTGGAGCGGGGCCTTAGAATCGTGGAGGTCTCTTCCAACCCCGTTAATTCTGAGATCATCAAGTACAACCCTTGGGAGCTGCCTGGGCCGAGCAGGCATCAAACTTCTGCATTCACTTTTATTTGGGGTGCTGCCTCCTCTGGATTTGTCTTTCTTTCACATTGGTGCAAGGGAATATGTTCCAGAGCACCTCTTGTATTGAAGTCCTGAGCAGTGAAATGAGGTCAGAGAGAGCAACTGAAACATGAGGGAAAATAGAAAAATCATTGATTGTTATGTCCTAATCCGGTGATACTCCATAATGGTCTGTATTATTGGGGCTTTTGAGGAATTTGCAGCAGTGTCTTGTTGCTGTACATACTCAGCAAGGATTTGCAAGAATCTCTCCTTTGGTGGTTCAGTTTTTATATGTTAGATGTGACATTAACTCCTTTCCTGTACAGAAAGGAACTCACAATCACTTTCATAAAATGGCAGGACTTTGGGAGAGATCACTGGATGGGTTCTCACATCTGGTTTCTGTTATTTTCATTATCTCAGATAGAGTACCTGATGACTTTAAGCCAAAATGCCACACTTGCACTAGGAATGGCTTACTGGAAGCTTGCCACCAAGCCTGTCACCAGTTGTGTCCTAGCAAAGGAGTAGTGCTTTCTGTGGAGATGGAAAAGAAAGATGTCAAAGCCAGGAAGACTGAGTTCTGTGCTGCAGCTCTGGAAGAGTAGTTTAGTTTTTTTAGTGTGTAGATACACATTGTGACATCAAATGTTGGAAGAGCCAAGCATTTGAGCACAGATCTGCTGTGATTGTATCCCCAGTAATATCCCTGGATCTAAAAGCTGAGGGTGACTGGCCAACAGGGATGACAGGTTGCAGAGGGTGAGTCTTTGCACATCCTGGGTAATCTGGCTCCCATTTAAAGTTATCTATGTAGTATTTACATAGTTATCTACATAGTGTTTCCTATTTGGGGCACCTGGTTTCAATACCAGCAGTGGCAGTGGGACAGTGCAGACAGACTGGAAATCTGTTTAATGACAGGGGTTTGGTAGAACTGGCTCCACAGCCAATATAAATCAGGAATGTGTGCAGGGACTGTCAGAGCCAGTCTCAGATGTCCTTTTGGGACAACTGCTGGGTTGTCCAATAATTTTCATTTTAGTTAGAGTATAAACAATTTAAAGTTGGTTATTTTCAGAGGAAGGAAAGGGAAGGTTGGTTCTGCTTGTGCCCCACTGGCTGACGGTTAGTAAACCTAGTGTGAACATGTAGGTTTGTAGAGGTGTGAGTTTTATTTTCTCAAATTTTCCCCAAAATGTGCATTGTATTCTGTATCACAGCAGGGGCTGACACATCCTCGAGGGTCTGTCTGCTTGCTCTCTTCATCAGTCTTGCCTCTCTTCTCTCCCCATCCCTGGTGGGAGCAAAGCTGCTGATTCATGTTGGCGTGTTAAAGCAGCCCCAAGTGGGGAAAAATGACCCTGGGGATCTGTCTTCCTTTGATCAGTTTGTTTGCTCCCATTTTCTTCTTTACCTGTTGTGGGGAGTGGGAGGAGTGCTCAGGTGAGAACTTTAGATTGTTAGGAGCAGCAGTCCTAGAAGGCAAACTGCAGAGTATAAAATCTGTGGTAAGCCTGGCTGTGTTGTTTCTGAACCATCCAGACAATGACTTCAGTTCTCCAGACTTGTTTAACCCCTCTCTTCTCCTGTCCATAAGCTCACTAAGACAGGATCTGTCCACTGAACACTCTGCTCACCTCAGTGGGGCCCACACAGATTGAGATTTTGGCTTAGCCAGGCAATACAGCCTGTTGGCATCTATTGGCATCCTCCCCTTGGCTTCTGTTCAGTTGTGTTTTGGGGGTAGTTTATGTTTTTTTGTTTGTTTTTAATGAAGGTGCATCCTTAAAAGCCCTCCCTGCTAATTTATCCCTCCTCCCCAGTGTTGTTAGATAAAGTTTGTGCTTGTTAGTGCAATAAATAACTCCAAAAGAACGAGTCTGGAATGAGCTCAGCCTCTCACTGGCTCTAGCAGGAATGCTCAGCTTACAGCAACATCAGGAATTGTTTGCACACAGTCATGGAGATCCAGGAAAAGAACAGATAACAAGAAGAAATAATTTGCTGTTATGCTTCATTCACATGTGCTTGGCTTGGCAGCTGGCTTTTTTTTTTTTTTTTTCCTTTTTAGTAATGGAGATGTCAGTTAATCATGTTTGGTGTTTGGATACATAAACAATAATTCTGAATTAACCTGAGTTGCCTCAAATTCCCCGAGCAAATCTTTACTCTTGTCCTCTAGGGATTGGTACAGTTTTAGTTGTCTTTATTACTCTTAGTCTTTGCTTTTCTGAAAGACTCTCTTTTTATTTGAGGGTGGCTTTTAGGCAGATGGGATCCACCAAAGGCTTTTCAAGTGAGGGAGGACACGTGTTTTCAGTGATTGCTCAGGGGATGGAGCACAAGGTTGCAGAGGACCCTTCCAGGTCTGCCAGATGGACACCTGGCTCTCTGCAGTCTGGTCATTTCCTGATGGTGCCTTTCTTTTAACTTCATTAAAGTCTATTATAGCTTGAAGACATTTTTGCTTTTCAGTGACTTTGTTCCAAGGCCCTTTCTGCCTCTCCAGCAGTTGCAAAATGTGACTTTTAGCTTTCCATTAGAAGAGTTAGATAATACTCGCCTTTGGCACTCCAACTCAGACTTTTTCCCAGAGATGTAAAAATTGCATTAAAGAGATGAAAACCACACCCTAATATCGTAGAACTCGTCTCTTGAAGTCTGACAAATGAGTGTGGAACAATTAACCTTTGCTTTAGTGAGAACAGAGCTTCCTAAACAGTGTTAATTGCTGGAGTTCTGTTAAAATAAGGCTGGCTTTTTGCCTTTCTGCAGGGAAAGAAGGATGGAAACAGAGCAATGGAGCAGTTGAGAATTTTCTGTCTGGGAGGAATTTCTGCTGTTTTTTTTTTCCTTGAGAAAATGTATTTTGCTTTTTTTTTTTTTTTTGGGGGGGGGGGG
Source organism: Empidonax traillii (assembly GCF_003031625.1). Classification (NCBI taxonomy): domain Eukaryota; kingdom Metazoa; phylum Chordata; class Aves; order Passeriformes; family Tyrannidae; genus Empidonax; species Empidonax traillii. The sequence goes on along the minus strand of NW_020955294.1, from coordinate 47,347 downwards.
GCAGATGGGGGGAGGGCTTGACTTTGTCAGTAGGTGAACTCATCCAACCCTAGATGTGGTTGCTTTCTGAAGAAGGTTGGTAAGAAGGTGGCTGTACTCTTTATGTCAGTCTAAATAAAAAATAATTAAAACAAAAATTCCTCTTAATAGAGGTACTCTGCCTCCTAATTAGGATTGTGCTCTTCAGTACAGAAATGTAGTGATAAACAAGGCTGTTTTAAGGGCCAGGTTATATCCCAGTGGCTGACTCCGTTGCTGAGGGGTGTTGCCCCAGATACCTTTTGATTGGATTCCAGGTTTGTGATTTTGCTGGAATTGGAGGTGCCAGAGCCTGTGTAAATGGTGGAACATCAGCAGCACTGACAGGGAGATTTGATGGAGCAGCACCTCAGCTGATGCTGTGCAGGACTGGAGTGGAGCCTGGCTGGGCTGCTGGGAATGGGTCCTGGGCTCCCCCCTGAGTGTGTGATTTTAATCATCTCTGTCTGCTGCAAAGTGTTTTTGCCTGCAATGTGTTGCAGCTCCTGGTAAATGACAGAAAATTCTCATGGATAAAGTAATCACATCCTTTCTTCAGCATCCCCCTGTCCCAGCCCTGCTTGGCCAGCCCAGAGATGCAGAAAACCTTTAACCACCTGTGATAGGTGAAGACACAGGTTTTATTCCAAGCAAATTAAAATAAAAAAGGGGGTACTAACAAAGAACTATTTCTGTATATTTACTAACTTCTAGGCGTACCGCGGAGTCTGTAAGGTGAAGGGTCCTGTCTGGACCTAACACCAGGGAATCTTTTACGGCCGGGAACAGGGAACAAATTATAAATGAAAATATATTTCTCTGTGCC
>NW_020955294.1:8551-46298 GCF_003031625.1 Empidonax traillii | reverse complement strand
CCAAGCAAATTAAAATAAAAAAGGGGGTACTAACAAAGAACTATTTCTGTATATTTACTAACTTCTAGGCGTACCGCGGAGTCTGTAAGGTGAAGGGTCCTGTCTGGACCTAACACCAGGGAATCTTTTACGGCCGGGAACAGGGAACAAATTATAAATGAAAATATATTTCTCTGTGCCATGTGGATACAGAGAGGCCCTCCAGGACTTGCAGCGTGAGGATGATGCAAGACCCCCCTGTAGGAGCCCAGGGGAGATAGGTGACAACCAACCGGGAGGTAACACCCACCTCCAAAGCAGGAAAGTTGCCTTTTAAGGCAACAAACGGACAATGGATGAATATTCAACAACTGATATCAAGAGGGTACAAAAAGCCCGGTTTTCAAAGAAGGTGTGTGTGTCTCGGGCGGGGCGCTGGCCCCCCAGACCACCCAGCGCTGTTTGCTTTATTATCGCTTGCTTAATAAATTTATCAACTTTTAATTGGAACTGAGTTGTCTAAATTCTTAAACTAACTTATAACACACCTGAGTGAGAAACCATTTCATGAGAAGCTCCCTGACCAGGAGAATTCCAGCCTAAAACCCTTCTCGTTGGGCACAGACAGCTCCTTGCTCTGCTGCCACCAGCTCTCTGAGCTATTTCAGTGGCTGAGAATGAAGCATAGCTGCTGTGAAGGCATGTAAGGAAGGATTCCCGCTCTTTGTTTTCCTGATTAACCCCTGGAGCTCTCCCTGTTTGTGGGGTCTGAGAGGGGCAGTAGTGCTCCTGTGTGGACTTCACAATCAATCACCAGACATACTCCCTTACTGCAAACCAGAATGACCCTATTCTGTAGTTCTACCAAGGCAAGATTTTCAGGAAAGGTATTTTTAGGTGTTCCATTGCCTGCTTGCAGCTCCATCCATCAGGAGACCAGCAATTGCTGTGTCATGACCAGAGAGTGGAGCAGTACCACAGACCTTGGATGGGAGTGTGGGAGTGATGGATCTCTGTCCCTGTGGAGGTCTACAGGGAGTGGGCAGTGCAGTGTTCTGGTTGTTTGCAGGATTCAAGAGACAGGAAAGCATTTAGGACTCCTGGTTGGAGCTCTTTCCTCACTCTAAGAGGTTGTTGCTGAAGAGGGACTTGTTACAAGAGCGTGTAGTGACAGGACAAGGGGGAATGGATTCAAACTGACAGAGTTTAGATTTGATATCAGGAAAAGATTCTTCTCTGTGAGGGTGAGCAGGCCCTGGCACAGGTTGCCCAGAGAAGCTGTGGCTGCCCCATCCCTGGAAGTGTCCAAGGCCAGGCTGGACGAGGCTTGGAGCAACCTGGGCTAGTGGAAGGTGTCCCTGCCCATGGCAGGGGGTGGAACCAGATGAGCTTTAAGGTCCCTTCCAACCCAAACCATCCTGTGTTTCTGTGATTTCCTGGGACTGCAGTGAAACAAAGAGGGAAATAAATGTCCCAAAGCAATTGCCCTGCCCTGTGGCCACATGAACCCTTTGAGGCTCTTTGTGCATACACCCTGCTAACCATTCATTTGGGCTGAGGCATTGCCTGGCTCTTGTCTGCTGAGTGCAGTGTCTGTCATTACACAGGAGTTGTGAGTGGCCTGTGGTGGAGCAAACTGTGTTATTAACGTGGGCGGACTTTGTATCCAAGACAGCCCCGGGAGGGGATGCTGTAATTCCAGGCTTTCCTCTTATACCACCTCCCTAGGACATTATTTTCTCGCTGGTGCCTGACAGATAAATGCCCAGAAATGTCTTGCATCAGCAGTGCTGTCAGACTCATCGCTGTGCAATGCTGACTTGTGCTGTGGGGATGGGAAGGCACAAAGACAAGTGGTTGGATTAAAAGAAACGATAAAAATTCCTGTAGCTTCACACACAGAGGGCTGGCCTGTAATTCCTGGCTGTCTGTCTCTCCCCTCACCCTAAAAGCCAGTTGTGGTATTCACTGATGACATGGTGTTTATCTGCTTAGATCAAACTGCTAATGGTTGGATGGCACCTGAAGTAGGTTGTATTTATAGGCAAACCTGACCACAAGCTACATCTCCACCTTCCTACCAGCTGCTGAACACTGACCCCAGTAAGTGATGGCCCCATTTGCTGTAGGTGTGTGCATTTATCTCCTTTATTTCAGGTGATCTGTAATGGCTGGACTCACACTCCGTAGTGCTGCTGCCAAAATCACCCTCTGTGAATCAAGTGTTGTACAGTAATTTTCAGCCATCAGTGCTTTAGGAAGAGCTAAATTATGTGTGGTGGCAAAACACAACCCCTACCTCTCTCAGGTTGGGCTAGAAATAGGCTCCTTGTCTGAGTGGAGGAGAGTAGGGGAAGAGGGGGGAAAACCCACCATTTACCCTCAAGGGAAAGGATGGCTGCTCCAGTTTACAAACTGGATACAGTCTGCAGGTACTGCTCAAACTGGAGCAGGCAGCACTTGTCCAGGAAAGGGGATTTCCAAGTTCTTGTTGGTAATCCAGTAACAGGGTGGAATCAGCTGATGTGCTCCACACTAGAAGGATTTGAAGGTCCGGAGGGTATAAAGCAAGTGTCCTGTGTCTGCTTTTTTCTCCTCATCCCCTTCCTTTCTCTTCCCACAGGTGAGCAGTGGGAGAGTCTCAGAGCTATGCCAGGAGTCCTGCAGGGAAGGCGTGTCCATATGACAGACACTCAGTGTTCCCACCCTCACCCTCTGGTCAGCAGTGGAAATACTTTGAAAATAACTTCTAGGGGTAAATTAGAATTTTAAGCAGGGAGCACACATCGTCTCTGTGGGGATGTGCTCAAGCAGGCACCTCAGCTGTTGCTGAGCCCTGAACATGCCTGACATGATAGGGGACAGTCCCTGTTGGGTCTGAATGATACAGAGAATTTTGTGTTTCTTTTCTCACTGAGCAGTATTGGAGGGTACTGAAGCAGAGCCCTGGGGTGAGGGCAGCTCCCAAGAGGTTCTTGCTGGGAGCAAGAAGCTGCTGTGGGGTGAGCAGGGAGAGGCTGTGAGGAGGAAAGGACAAACGCAGGCTGGAGGGGCCTGACTCACAGCAACCAGATTGAGCCACGGCCTGCTGCTAATTTGGTAAATAGTTCAAATTATGCACTTGCAGCTCCGATGAAGACAGTGACTGGAAGGATTAACATCATTGTCTTTTCAGCCCTGGGATACTGGTCTGCATCCAACTTTGTCATTTTGATGAGAAGAGCGGAGTGTAAGACGTGGTGTTAGTGATCCTGCAATTGGCAGGATGTCCTTCCATGAGCGCACGTTGCTGTTCTGACTCACCAGTTACGATTCAGACCTGCTAAATACTCCTGACTTCATTTTCTTGTGAAGGTCAAGCCCAAAACTGTCTTTTGAGACTACTGGATGTTTCATTGAGGAAAGGACAGGTCAGGAAGATGGTCTTTGATTTGAGCATTCCAAGAACTCAGAGGTGTTTGGCTCTGAGGCTGCTTGAAACAGCTAGAGAGGATGGGCCACCACAAGCTTGCTTAAAGTTAATCAGAAATGTTTTTACCTGAAGTGGAGAAACTTGGAATGTTGATGCTGGTCAAAATACTCCCCCCGCCCCCAAAAAAAGTAAATCTAATTTTACTGTGTCAATGTTGTTTCCATTTGTTGGAGCTTCAAGAAAGAGCTATTTTTAGCTGCTCTTTGGTTTATTTTTGTTATTGCTATTTGTTTTGAGTTTGTTTGTTTGTTTTTTTCCCCCAAAAAAACCTGTTAACATTTTACATTTGGTGAAATCCCATTCCCTTGGGCATGAATAATCTCAGCAATGGTTTTGGCAAGGTAACTATTACAGGCGACTCAGAAAAACTTCGGGAGTTTTGTTCCTTTTTGAGCGAAACCTGTCAACTCTAAAAGCCCTGAGGTGTCTGAACTGAGATGGGTGGCAGCCTTGTTAATCCTGTGCTGTGTTGAGCTTTAGCAAAGGGATGGGTTGTCCTCTCCAGTTTGTCCTTGCTTCGCTCTGGACACTTGGCACGTTGAAGATGTGGCTGTGACTGATGAATGTGCTGGGTTGAGAGATGCAGACAAGTTCTCCACAGAGAAACTGGGATGTTCTGGGATGAAATCCTCTGCTCTGCAGCGTGTTGATGGCTGTTGTGTTAATGCCATGCCAAGCATGGATGGCTGCTGTTCCCACCTGGGTTGTGGAGGGTGGTATCCAAGCCAGGCGTGGGCAGGAGGGATGGCTGTGAGCTCCCAGGAGTTATGCCCTGCCATTGCTAACCTCCCTGCCCTTCTCTGGCTGCCTTGTATCCTCTCCCAGGGTGATACCTCTGATTTATTGAAGGGTCTGATAGAAGCAAACGTTCTGTTCTGATGAGTCCGTTGCACACACAGCCTGCCAGCTGGCTTCTTCCAAAAAGCATCATTTATTTTAGGGGCATTAGCAGATTATCAGGGGTGGGTAAATATGCACGTCTGAGTCGGATGAATTTTCTAGGCTCTCCATCCATCAGAGTTTCTGCCTGCCTGCCAAAGGATGGGAAGCTCAGCAAGAGGATTCAGGGCTGGCATGTGAGTGTGACAGGCTGATATTGGCTCTGTGGGGAGCCCAGGCTGTCACAGAGCAGACGTGTCTGTCCTGGCTTGGGGTGGAACGCGTTGCTGTATGGCAGGGGTGTGTTTTATGGAGGGGGTGGCAGAATAATTAATGCTTGCCAGAGAAAATAGAAGGCATTGCTCTGGAAGCAGGGAATCACGTGGCTGTTTGGGGGAGTGCTGGACCTGATCTGCACTTAGAGCTTTCACTGATGTGGGACTTTCAGATGGGAGTGTGACCTGCCCTCTTAACTGCACAGTTTTGGTGTTTGGCATAATTAGATAATGTGTTTATCAGGTCAGTAGGGGTAGGTTCTTACTCTCCTCTTTGGAAACAGCTTCCTCAAATAGCAGTGATGAGGACATAACTGAGTGGTCCTTTGTGTGGGCAGAGGAGTGTGACATTTTGCCCCCCCCCAGCAGATGCCCAAGTCACACTGATGGAAGGACTCATAAGGTTTTTAAGGTTTACATGAGACTCTGGGGATCATCTGGCTTGGTAAAGGAAATGTGACTCAACATGTGGAATTAAGACTCAACGAAAATAAAATTGAGGGGGCACGCCAGCAATGGTAGGTTCTTATAAATGACATTAAGATTAATGACACCTATATTGAGTTCAACTTGCAGCTAAAGAAATGTATTAGGGTGGCATTAAATCGTTGCATTAATATTAAGGGGCTAAATCTGTATAAACTCAAGGCAATCAAAAGACTGGCATTTGACTGTGAGTGATAGGTAAGGAATTCCACTGCTCAAATCAGTAACTTGCCAAGTACCTAATGCTGACATTGAATCAACTTTTTCCTCCTGGGCACAGTGTAGGACCAGAAAGCTTTCTTGTGATCCTTTTCCTGCTGGCAAATATTTTCCTCTGTCATGTAGCAAAGAGAACAACATCACCAAGGGTTTCTTTGTTCCACAAGCAGCAGCATTCTGAATCTCTAGGGAGAGAAATTCCAGAAGACTAACTCAATCTGCACTCTGCAGCCTCTCAGGACTTGAGGTAGGACCCAGACTTCAGAGCTGTGCTGATTAGTCCATTAAGGTGCAGTTATTTTTAGTCTGGGAAAACTCTTTTCCCTTTGCATAAGCAATTTTTAGGGATTCACAGCTGGTAAATCTAACAACCCTACCCTGGGATAAACGAAGCTGGAGATTTCTGCATTCGACTATCACTGTTTTCTGTAGGAGAATATTACTCTGTTGATACCTGTTTATGTTAAATTTGATATTAAGAAAATTACTAACTGCAAGTCATTCAGGATGAAGTGGCAAATAGAATTTTAAATGTATTTTTAAACTTTCTTCCTTGAACCTTGGCTCTAGCAGAGATGGGCTAAAAACAGTTTAGATCATATGCTGATTTACTAGAAGTATGAACTTTTAGAACCACCCTCCTACTTCTTCCATCTTCTTTTTCCCATCCCAAATGTCTAAGTAGGGGTGTTTAGTGCAGAGGCAGCTGCTGCTCAGTGCCATGTGCTGTCAGAGCAGTGATCAAAACACAGCTCCAAAGGTTCCTGACTTTATGCCCTTCTCGAATCTACTCAGCTGGAAACTTTATTTATACATATGGGAGGAAAAGGTGTGATTTATTCTTATTTCTTCATGGATGGGGAAAAAAACCTGTGCTGGAGGAAGTCTGGCAGGGAGCTGAGCCCCTCTCCCATGCCTCTTGCTGGGAATTGCTATAGGAAGTGCAGGTAAAAGTGGAGGCTTTTTCTGTGTAAAACACAGAGCAGTTCCCTACATCCTTGGCAAGCTAAAGGAGCAATGAGTGCCTTCCTGGCTCAGCTGTCCCTTTGGTGTCCTGTCCCAGCAGTGCCCAGAACTGGCACCTGGAAGAGCACAGGGCTGAAAACCTGTCAGTGCAGATCGTGGTTCTTCACACAAGGCAGGTATGAGCGGTGCCTGCAGGGCTTAAACTCCTTCCTGGCCTCACAAGTAACTTGCTGCAATTAGTTGACGCCTCGAAATATGTTTTCATTCTATTTACTCTGACATCTTCCAGGCAGGCAGTCCCAGAAGTGGGAGCTCATCAATTTGCTTGTAGTTATTGGAGAGACAAGTTTAGTGCTGGGAGAACTCGGTATTGAGAACTACCTGCTGCTTTCATTAGATTTGAAACAGAGGACGCTGATATCCTGCCCTCCTTTCTCCATACTTGTCCCAACTTCAGTCCCCTCATGTCACTGCTGCCACCTCTAATCCTCAACCCCTTCTCTCCCACAGGTTGGCGGGACAAAGACGGGCGTCGTTCGCTACGTGGGAGAGACGGACTTTGCCAAGGGAGAGTGGTGTGGTGTGGAGCTGGACGAGCCCCTGGGCAAGAACGACGGGGCAGTTGCTGGTACAAGGTACTGTGTGCTCTGATCCCCAGCCTGGGCCGTGGAGGGTCCCACACACCTCCTGGGGGGGGGCTGGGAACAAGTGCCACCGGACCTGGGAGGAGAGCTAGGGCTGTGCTTGCCTGGACATCGTGGGCTGACAGGAAGAGGTCCAGTTTTGAGCCTTTTAGGCTTTGGGGTGGCCTTGCAGGGAGATCAGTACAAACTTCATTTACTGGGGCATTTTAAAGCATAATCAGATAACATCTGCGAAGAAGGAACCTGAGTAGCTTCAGGAAACAGGAGAGAGTAGGGAGAGAAGATAACTTACAGTGGGATTTAGTTTTTGCTAGCAGTTGGTTCTGTGATTACATTAGCTCTGCTTTCTCCCACACATGTCCTCCCATAAACTTTTTGCTTGTGCTATATTTATAATTCACCCTGTCAGAACTATAGAAGACACAGAATTGACTCTTTTTTTCTCCTCAGCTTAATATTGTTTTATTCTGTTCTTTCAGGGCACAAATTCCAGAGATCTGAAAGAACAATTGGTAGTTGTTTTCTGTCCTTGTGCTAATTCTACAACGTGACAGTTGTTTGCTGATTGATCTTAACCACCTCTGACTCCACAGGCACCTCCACTATCTTCTTTTCCCAAAAAACCCTTTTCAGTACCTATAAAATTAGTTAGGGATATCTTGCAGACTTTTTGGGAAGCTGTTTCTGTTCCTGTCGAATTTAGTTAAGGGGATGACCCCAGCCTCAGATCTGGAGCTTGAGGATGTTCAAATATGACTTATGCAGCAGCACTTTGACCCTGCTTCAAATACAGGTGGAACTGATTCCTTGTCCTTCACAAGTTCCTCCAGTGGGAAATATTGTTGGTTTTCTTGGAGCTTCTTTAGGCAATCTGGCTACAGAGGAGAGATTGAACTTTAAAACTGAGGAGCTGTGAGTTCCTGCCTTGTTACATCTCAGATTCTCTAATAAAGGTTTCTTGTGTCCTGTCCAGCAGCCACGTGCTTTCATTTTAATTAAGAGAAATGCTGCCTTGTTCGATGTCAGGACAAGAAAGCAGTAAATGATTGGCAGCAGATGGCAGAGTTCCAGCCTGTTCTCAAGAGGGAAGAACCAGGATGGTAGAGAATAAATCATGGAGTGAATCCAAGTCCATGCTTTCTTTATCAGATGCTTCAAATTATCTCTCAAGTTTAATCTTCAGGGTGCTCAGAAATGGTTTATTGTCTCTGTGCATGTGAAAGGTGTGAAAGGCAGATCTTAGTGCAGGGGTGCTCTCCCTCCCTCTCATCCTCACACCCTTGTTGCTGTGGTTTGAAAATTCAACTTTTGGAAGTAATTTGTCTTCTGAAACTGCAGCATCTTAGCTCAGGTTGTTTTGGAATGTGCCCTGTCTGCAAAGGCTTCTCCTTTCCCTCACACTATTAAATGAGCAGGTTTGCAGCATTGCCCCTGTTTGTCCTTTGAGCCTTCATCCACGCCTCTGATTTTCTTACAGCGGTGCTTTGGAGAAGCCAGCATGGTTAAAACCAACTCCCTTGGTGCCTGCAGGCACTCCTCACTCAGTATTCCCCATGGTTGCTGTGGCCACGTGGAATTCTTGACACTGCCCTGAGCTTGTCCTGCCAGAATCAGCGTGGGCAGAGGCTGTCCAGGACCCTGGAGTCAGTGCTTTGGAGGTGGTTGCCATCTAGTGAGCAACCCTGGCCTGTCTGCTGCGGCAGCAGCTGCTAAAGGAGAGTGGAGCTCTCAAAGAGCTGACTGGAGATGCTGGAAAGAGGTGGAAGCAGGAGAGGAACGTGGAGCAAAGGACATTGTCACCATCTTTGCTGCCATGGGCAAGTCCAGTTGAGTCGGTGGTGAATTGGCTGAAATTTGCGGCAGGTCACTTGATTTCCCTGCAGGTCCAGGTCTGGATGTGCACCAAGGCAAGGCTGAAGGGAGCTGGAGGCTGCCTGCAGGCTGGGGAGATCAGTAGCAGTGCCCCAGAGGACAGGGCATCACCGTGGGGAGCCCCTCTGTACATCACATGGGTGCTGATTGGCACTGAGGTTTGCTGCTTCTGCTTTCCTGTCTGCACAGGAGACTTCTTATCCACAAAACCGAGCAAGTTCCATGTGCTCATCTTTGGTATATTATCCTTTGCCTGCTTATTTTGCTGTTCTTCCTGCTCTGCCTCTGCTCTCCTGGGAGTCTTTGCCCACTAAACTGCTCAGACTGTTGTTTTTGTGTAGCCTGTGACATGTCATCCTTGGACACTGAAGATTTTGTTCATCTATTTCAAAACTTCCCGTGCTGTTTCCCACCTGCAGTTTTGCACTGCCATCACAACACCACTTTTCTTCCCTCTTTCCTCTCTGTAATGCGAAGCTGGAGTTCCTCAGCACTTAGTTTTCAAGTAGATTTTTTTTTTTTTTTCCTCTCCCCTGCCCAGTGGTCTGGACCCAATTCCTGCTTCTGAACTATAAAAGTTGATTGCAACCAGTCCCAATCTGGACTGAAAGAAAGTGAGCAGACTTAGTGAAGCAAGTTTGGGCTTGCAAAGAGCTGTCAGGGGGCTTTTGAGGGCATTAGCATTTGACACTGTTGTGCAGCACCAGCGTGTGCTTCCACCAGACAGACCTGTGGAAGGGGCTGTTGCCTGCCTGTGCTTACTGGAGTTTGGGAATATGATGCTGAGCAGGGCTTGGCTGGTTTGTAAGAGGTCAGCCTGTGGTATGGCTGGTTTTCCAAACCCAAGGGCCTGTGTTGGCAGCAAGCTGAGGAGGCTGAGAGATTTGGGGTTGTGGAAGGGTTGTTTAAAGTTTGGTATAGAAAAAAAAAAGGGTTTGAACAGATGTTTGAAAATGAATTTTATTTTCATCTGGCTGGAGATCAGGCTGTTCCCTGGCCTCCCAAGCACACAGGGGTCTGCCTGAGACAGAGCTGTATGGCTGCCAGCACTTAAAAATAAAAGGGAACTGGAGAAACAGCTGCTCACATCTGGAGAGGGAGGACTTGTGCTAGTAAAGCTGGATTTGTGTCATTTAGTCATTAGAACCTGTTTTTTATGTTAACATAGGACAAGCTGTTTTATGACCCGGTGTTTAGTCCTAGCCTTGCTGTGAAACCTGTGAGAAAGAGCTCTTACAGGAGACAGCTTTCTGTGTTGGCTGCTCCCCTGGAACAAGGGGATGCAATGCTGGAGATGATCTGGTTTTCCTTGCTGCAGTGCAGGTGGCCAGCAACAGATGAACTCTGGCTCTTTCCAGCCAGCCTAAGCCCTGAAGGGATTTCCAGGGTTTGACACTCCATTTTGGCTCATTTTTATTCTGGAAGAGGGTTTTGGAGAGACACAAACATTGGGCTCACTGCAGTTGTGGAAGAGAGTTATCTGATTCTTCCTCTTCTATGCTTGCATCTTTCTAAGTTTGTTTGTATGGGAACCAGTTTCTCTGCCACCCAGAGGAGGTGGCACACACTGGAGTTTGCTGTAATGGTATTTTTAGCTTCAAAGTTAGGAGCTGCCATTTTCCCCTTCTGTTTTGGTAGGGAAGTTTTTTTACCTTGTATGACATTTATTCAGTGCTGTGTGATTCAGACTCTTTAATTCAACACAGAATGCCAGAATGGTTCAGGTTGGAAGGGACCACAGTGGATTATCTGAACAGGGTCATCCCAGAGCACAGGGCACAGGATTGTGTCCAGAGGGCTCTGGAATATCCCCAGGGAGGAGACTCCAGCCCCTCCCTGGGCAGCCTGTTCAGAGCTGGGTCACTGCCCAGGGAAGAAGTTCTTCCTCCTGTCCAGCTGGAGCTTCCTGGGCATCAGTTCCTGCCCGTTCCTCTTGTGCCATTGCTGGCCCCCCCTGAGCAGAGCCTGGTCCATCCTCTGCCCCCTCCTTTCAGACACACTTTACTACCTTTCTTCAAAGCAGAGTAGAGAGAACACGCAGGTTTTGGGGAGGGTTGGTTTGTTGGGAAGGTTGGGTTGTAAGGAAGCAGCACTCTGGCTCTGCTTATGTTCTGGGATGCTTGTGCTCTCCAGGCTACCAGATGGGTCTTTCCTGGCATCTGATCAAAGTGCACAGCAATTAGTGCGTTGCAGTTATCTCAGGATTGCCTGCTAAAGCGCACCACAAATGAAAACAAGGAGATTGCCAGTACTACAAGTGCGGGAAAGGGGAATAATCCAACCACTTGCACACAGGAAACAATGTCACAGCAAAGCACCCAGAGACGAGCTGAGGGTTTTGTTCTGCTTGGCAAGGCCATTCTGCAAGGCTTGGGCGAGATGGATGCTCTGCCGCTTCTGACTTGGTGCACCTCCTGTATTCCAGGTACTTTCAGTGCCCTCCCAAGTTTGGCCTCTTTGCTCCCATCCACAAGGTGATCCGGATCGGGTTCCCATCAACCAGCCCTGCCAAGGCGAAGAAGAGCAAGAGGATGGCCATGGGAGTGTCAGCCCTGACCCACAGCCCCAGCAGCTCCTCCATCAGCTCCGTCAGCTCCGTGGCCTCGTCGGTCGGGGGCAGGCCCAGCCGCAGTGGGCTGGTAAGTGGCTCCTTCCATGGACTGAGCAGCCTCGATCCACCTCTGTGAACCAGGCTCCACAGAGCAGTCAGGGTTTTCTTTCAGCAGCTCCTCCTTCGGTGGGGTGAGGGGAGTGAAGTGTGGGATGTTGCAAACATCCCTTGCAAACAATCTCCCTCCGTGGACACAAGAGTTGTGACAGACACGGAGCGACTGTGACTGTTAAAGAGCCTGAAGTGTGATTTGCAATGTGGTCAGTCTGGGCTCTGCTGTCAAGAGCAGGTTTATAAGGAATCCCTGCAGAAAAAGGCCGCTGGGTCCCACAGGGTTGTGAGCAGTGCACTCTGCACTGACCAGCTGTGCAAAGCTCCTGCAGTGACTGGAGGGTGACACTGTCCTGGATCACATGCCCTGGGCTTTGGCAGGTGCTCAAGCAGGGGGACAGCAGAGCAGGCAGCAATATTATTAAAAGCTCTGGCTCTGTCACAGTGTGTGCTGCAGAGCACCTGCAGTCCACTTGGCTGGGGACGAGGGTGCAGTGTCACTCTGGGGAGAGGATCTGGTTTCCAATTGAGATTACAACTGAGCTCACTTTTTGGGACTTCACCAGGGCAGATCATCAGTAAAATGTATTTAAGAAGGCAGATGATGCAGTGCATGATAATCTTTCCTGACCCAATTCACATCCAACATCCTGTACTTTTGGAAATGGTCCTTTCATTGCAGTGCAGAGGAAGTGCTGAGCTTTTGTGAGCATTGTCCAGGTGGTTCACAGACTTAACCTCACCTGTGTGGTCCAGAGCTGTAGCTGCAGCTCTGTACAGATGAATAATCATTAGGTGAGCAGATTTAACAGGGGACTCCAGCTGTTCTGGACTGGGGAGGACATGGCTTTACCCTGTCTCTTTTTAACTCTTTTTTTCCAGCTGACAGAGACCTCTTCTCGATATGCCCGAAAAATCTCTGGCACCACAGCTCTGCAGGAGGCACTGAAGGAGAAGCAGCAGCACATTGAACAGCTGCTGGCAGAGCGTGACCTGGAGCGGGCGGAGGTGGCCAAAGCCACCAGCCACATCTGTGAGGTGGAGAAGGAGATTGCCATCATGAAGGCCCAGCACGAGCAGGTAGGAGGTGGTGTGGCTCTATCACCAGCTCTCAAATACCTGTATTTGAGTATTTGATATCCCCTGAAAGTTTCAGTTCGTAACGTTACCCCTGTACGTGAAACTTGGGCTCTGAATTTCCACCTTTTATGTGGTGAGTTAAGCTGAGGCTCTTTCTCCACTCTCCCAGTGTCACGTGTGCTCTCTCTGCCCCGAGCCAGGAGCAGGAAAAGGGCCATACCAGATAAAAGGCAGTAGAATAGTTTGTGTCTGGTGGATCAATATGTTTCAGTGCTGAAATGCAAGTGGAGAGTAAATTTGTTCCCCTCAGCTACCCTTGTTTGGCCGTGGCTGTGACTGCATTGCAGTGATTTTGTGGTGCTGAGAACATCAGCTCAGTTCATGTGCCACAGCTTTCCTGCCAGAGAGAATGTTTCTATCCCATCAATAAAGTCAGGAGACCTGGAAGGAAAACAAGCTGAGCATATTAGGTTGCATGTGCAGTTGTACAAAGGGTATTTTATTCACTTTGAAGGCTTAAAGAGAGGAGTTGCCCTTGTGCTATTTGTCAGTGTGGCTCTTCAGTGACTGCTGGTGTCCTAAATGACTTCCTTATGCTTGTAAAGCCCAGTCAGCTATCTAGGAGCAGGGATGGTACTGTATTTGTGTGGTGGGTCACACCTGCTTGTCTAAAATGCAGAAGTTTGGAAGTCAACCTCAAGCTGATGGCTTTCTTCTGCGTAGTGTTTTCCAGTAATTATCAGTAACAAATGAATTAACAGCAGTCTGAAATGTTTCTTATTTCATGACCAGGTAACTTCTGACTAGATTTTCAAAACTGCTCAGGCTTCAAGTTCTTAACTCTAATCAGAGCTGGATTCTTCAGAGGGACACTGAAGCATGGACCAAACTTAGAGCTGCTGGAGACTGAGCAGTTTTTGTCTTCCTGATACCCACATCTTGGTCTCTCTGGAAAATCTACCCTTTTACCACAGCATCCTTTGAAACAGATCATCAAAACTTTCTGTTCCCTTGTCCTGATCCTTTTTTTTAAACAACCCTGTACTTCAAACATGGGTAACTTTTGTGCTTGGGCTGTTTTTTTGCTGCAGTATGTCACAGAGGCAGAGGGAAACCTCCAGCGGGCACGAGCCTTGGTGGATGGGATGCAGAAGGAGAAGATTGAGCTGCTGAACCAGCTGGAAGAGGAGAAGAGGTGAAGCAGGAGTGGTGAGGGAGGTGGAATGGTGTATGGGCAGTGACAAAGGTTTCAGGTGGTTTTGGCTGAGGATACAGTGTAAAATAAGTGTGGGATCATGAACAGGCCTGTGCAGGCTGGGCCATCACAGACCCTTCTGTACAACCTGGCTTTGCTAAAGGCCCCTTCTTCCCCCTTTGTTTGTGATGTGCTGATCCTGAGGACATTCCTTATGAGGAAGGGAAGCCAAACTGGAGGTTCAGCCTTCCTGTGGTGTGATTCACCCTCTTCCCACATCCCAGAGGCTCCATCCATGTGTATATGATGATGCATACATTTCCTCTCTGGATAAGAGTGAAGATCTGCTTGTCCTTGTATATATAGAATCCAACTTCTCCATCTATATAGTTAAATGCTTCAGTGGGAATAGAAAGACATTTCTGTGTATTAAATAACTGAAAACAGTGTTGATTTCAATTGACTGATGCCCCTCCTGAGGATGAATTGTTCTTTTGTGCATAAGTCTCCCTGTTCTTCTGCTAGGCAGCTCGCTTTCCCAGCTCCAGGAGGCCCTTTAACCCAAGACAGCTGAGTTTTTCCCTAAATATCAACAGATGCCTCCTCTAATTAGGAGGTTTAGACAAGGAAGCTTGTTTATGAAGTCAGATATGTACACTCACAGCTATTTTTATCTGTAACGGAATCAGAGTCCTTACATCTGGCTACCAGCTCAACATCCTCATAATTGCCTATTTTCTTTTAAATCAGTAAAGAGAACAAAGAGGGCTGAGTTTAGCAGAAAATTGAATTATTCTGTATTGTTACTGCATTCTCTCTTCCAAAAGAGAGGAGTCCTCGGCATGTCTGTGTTTGTGCTTGTGGTTTTATGTGCATTTATCCATGACTGGGCTGTACAATGTGTGGGGAAGGCTTTCCTGCTAGGGTAACTCACAGTTTCCACTTTGTGGAAACATAAAGCATTGCCCACGCTCTGCCAAGGAGGTTCCAATTCCCTTGGAATACTTTGTATGGACCCCGTGCATTTGGCACAGGAATTGCCCAGTGCTCAGCTGCAGGATAACCAGGTTTAAAGAAAGCAAGTGAAACTTGCTTGTGGTTTGCGTGTTTTCAGGATCCCAGTGTCAGAGAGCAGTAGTTGAGTGTGTCTGGGAGGATGTACCTTGCAAGAAGGCCATGTTTGCTGTGTGGAAAGTTTGTCCTGCTCCTTGGATCTTGCTGCTCAGTTTCTGCTGAGCTGTTTGTATCCAAAGGTGATCTGTCTCAGATTTGGTTCTGCAGACCATGATGTGATTTTTAACATTGGTTTATTTTCTTTTTCCTAGAACACAAAAAATCTTACCGGTAGCTTTTGGGCAGCTTTTCCATTTGTTTGTAATGATCTCTCCATTGATGCTGTGTCCCACTAATCCATAAAACTTGACTGAGGGTCATAGTGTGTGTGGCTGCTTAGACAGAGGGTGCTGGTCTGGGTGTTCCTGATTGCTCTTTGTGTCTCTTCCTCTCCCCAGAAAAGTGGAGGACTTGCAGTTCCGTGTGGAGGAAGAATCCATTACAAAAGGGGATCTGGAGGTAATTCCTAATGATGTTACCAAATTATGGGGTCAGAACCTGAAATTGCATGTGGGGTCTCCCTTGAGTAACCTCTGCCACCTTTTGCTCCACTCTAAACAATACTTTACCTTTAAGGATGGCTTTGTACCTGCTGTGAACACCAGGGTGTAAACTGTGAGGGTTGTTCTTTGGTGTGTTGCCCAATGACTGCTCACACTGGGAGCTGTCTGGAATTAACCTGCCACCCTGAGTTGCCAGCTCATGTTAAAATCTTTATCTGAATGCGTTGCAACGTGTTTTTCCCATCCTAGAAACGAATTGACTGCTCAGTCTCTATCCCTGCAGAGTCCTGCTCTTAGCAGCTGGTGGGGCACTCATGATCTTCAGGTTGGATGATATTTAACTCCAGATGAAATGCTGTGTGTCTTGAGGAATCCTTGTGTGGAGTCCCCTTCCCACAGGCGTGGGGTTGGACACCAGGGCTGGCACCCTGTCACTGGGGAGGGCTGTTGCAGTGAGCGTTGTGCAAGCTGGAAGTGATGTTGGGAGCTTGCCCTTGAGTGGGAGACTTTTCCAGGAGTGGGGGAAAAGAAAAGAAGATCTCTCTGTGGAAGCAAAGCTCTGCTCTCCACGTGTAAATCCAAGAGGGTTTCCCTTCTCTTTAGCCAGAGTGCCAGGTTAGTAACAACCAGGAATGTCAAGGGCCCTGTGCCTGTTATTTGCTGTCAGTCATAGCAGTAGAAGCCCAGGGAAATGGGAAAATGGATATGTTGCTGTGGTTGTGACCCTCTTGGCACAAACCTCTCCTCTTCATCCAGAAGCTGAAGGAGCTGTTTGACAGGGTGTAAATCAGCACTGCACTGATAGCAGACCTTTGCTAAAGAACAGCAGGTGCAGTTTCTGCCTGGTCTATGGGTGCAAAATCAGGTTTCCATTGATCCTTGAGCTGACAGGCTCCCCCAGTGCTTTAGAGAAAGGTGGTTGATCCATCCATCATTCCCTTTGAGAGCAGTGATTTGTCCCTGTGTAAGCTCCCAAGTGTTTAAGCCTGGCTATAAAACTGGCAATAGGACCAGGGTTAACCACCAGGTATATTTGGATTTTTTCTTTTTTTTTTTTTTTTTAAACCACCAGCAAGATGATAAGCTGGTGTGACATATCCTCAGATTGGGACCTGCAGTCATAGATCTGATTTTCCTGGGTGGGAAAGAATTGTTTTTGCCGTGGGAATGTGGCCAAGCTTCCAGCCATTATGGTCCTGTCCTCACTTCCATGTTTGCATGAAAGAACAAATAGCTTAGGAAAGCTTGATTTCCTGTGATCCAGGGAACTGGGGTGTTCTCCATGAGTCCAACATCAGTGCCAGCACAGGCATTGGCAGAGGGCTTGGCTGGGGTCAGTTTTTACATCCTATCCTGTCTAATTTGAACACTCATACTAAATGAGTGACCCCCTGAAGAGAAATCTCACCTTCTGCTTTGTTGTGGAGGCAGTTAGGATTTCCAGAAGTAAATGATTAACTCTGAGGGGAAAAAAAAACCTCCACGCCTCTTATTGGAAATCAGGAGGGCAAGTGCTCCTTCACGCTGCAGTGTGATTCCTGGGAAATGCCCGTTCCTGATATCCTTTGTGTAAAATCATAGCAAAGTCAAGCAGTGGCAGCTCTTCCAAATATTCAGAGGGGAATGTTTATCTTGACTTAACAGACAGTAACAGAACAGATTCTCTCTCTGTGGTCCCAGGATCCAGGGTTTCTGCTGAAGGCTTGGATAAATCCCTGGATCCAGGGTTTCTGCTGAAGGCTTGGCTGAATCCCTGCTGTTTGTCCCAATAGTGTGTAGGTTTTGAACAAATTCAGGGCCCTTGGGTGTTGAGCATGGCAGGCAGCGTCCTTGGAAGCTCTTTGACCAAAGAAATCCATCTGTTGGAGGCCTGGAGATACAGATCAAGGTTTTGGACCTCTGATAGAGCAGCTGTGGATTTAGCCTTGAAATGCAGTTATGAATTCAAGCCCTTTTTGATCCAGGCTGGCCATGCTGATGCTGGAGTGCTTTGGAAGGTGAAACACAAATGCAGGAAAAGCTTTCAAGAGCTTTTGGAAGATGAAAAACAAATGCAGGAAAAGCTTTCAGGAAAGGCTTTTTGTGGTGGAAAACCACAGTTTATAGGAGATCAATTCTTCATCAAGGAACTCTGTCATGCTCATCTCCTGGGTCCTGCAGCAGGTCTTGGATGCCTCTGGGAAGTCAGTTTGTAATTTGTGAACAGTAATTTAAGGCTAATAGCTACAAATAGGTCTGAAACTCTATCTGAACTTCCTCAAAGTGCAGGAAAACTTTGGATTTGGGGCTCTGACTCACCCTGGCTAGTGCTGGCAAACCAACTTGCATAAAATAATACAGGATTTGATGCAAATCCAAAAGTTAAAGACTTTTAGATTTGTTAGCTCAACGAAACAGTTGATCTGACTTTCTTCCCTGTTGATTTTTTTTCCTCCTCTATTTTAATAAGTTTTTCTAGACATGGAAAACAGTAGGATTAATAGATACTTAGCAAGAATATCAAGTATGGCTGAGGTAGCTTGGCTGGGAACTTGAGTGTCAGCCTCAGGATTCTGGAGTCTCTTTGGGAGGTCCAGAGATGAGTTTTGTACTAGATCAGCTTTTTCAGGTAGCCAAAGTCTGAGCTGCCACCAGTTAATTCATTGGAGTCCATGGAATATTTATTCCTGTCAGTAAAATCAAGCCTGGGGCCTCTATCTTGAAATGTGGGTCTTTTGAGCTTTGCAGAGAGCAGAATTAATTTTGTTTAATTAAATGTCTTTCTTTTTTCTTATTAGGATGCATTCAGCCAGTTTTTGCACTTAAATGATTATTATTTGGGGGGATTGATATTTGGGTTCTTGAATGCACACATTTTTTCCCCTCCTTCAGGGGTCAAATAGAGCACATGAAATAAAGAGTAGTCTGATTATAGCTGGCAGTTGAGATCTTCACCATCTATGAATACATGTGCAATGATATTTTGCAAACTTAATTTGCCAGCAGTTGTACACAACTAAGAACTGCTTTATAGTAGGGAAGGGCAGAAAATCCTTAATACTTTTTCCAACAAAAAGAAACAATTATATGGAAAATGAAGGGCAGAAAATGGGGGTAAAAAGTGGTTCTGAGCAGGTTTGCTTGCTTTTCGGTAGATTGATTTTTTTTTTTTTTAATTTGGTAGATTAATTTAAAGGAAAATATTGGTTTTGTAAGCTAAAAAAAAAAATGTGAAGGCCAGAGTCTGCATGCATTTCCCCATGTCTTCTCTCCTCTTTTATTTGTGGGGAAATTTTACATGATATTTTCCAGTGGTGGTTGTGGAGTGCTGGGGTTTGTCACCAAGTGCAGCTTTCATCGTACTTCTGTTTTAAAAGTGAAGGGCACTGAAGCAAAGCCCAAAGTCAATGCCCCTGCATTTGGGCAGGTTACATGTGCTTAACCATTTGTCAAAAAACCCCAAATCAAAACAAACAAAAAACCAAAAAACACCCAAAGAAAACAAAACAGCAAGAAAAACAACCAAACAAACCCAAATAGTCATTTTCTTATGCCAGGACAAGTGGAGTCTTGGTGTGCAAGAATCACTTTTTGAGATTCCTGGCTGCCCTATGCAAACCCAAAGCACTGATTTGTAGGACAGTTTGGTATCTCAATCTCTCTGATTTGCTTCAGTGCAGTGTATTTGGAGTTCTACAACACTCCATCAACAGTATGACCTTCTTTTTCTCCCACTTAGCACAGGGGTCGTAGAGTCTCCAGAGCAAAAAGAGGATGGGAACTTCCAACTCTTTTCCCATCTGCCTTGTGATTCTTCTTGAGGAGAGATGTGGAGAGTCATTGCAAGGTCTTTGCATTCTCTGTGTGGTGCAAGGGCCTTGTACTGGTGGGAGCTTTGCTTTTTAGGAGGTGTCTCCAGCTGCTGCAGGAAAACACGGAAGCAGGGTTCTAATGCAGAAGGATGTTTTCCCATCCCAAATCCAGTTTTCCTGTGAATACCCACTACGAGTACCACGTAAAATCCCTTAGGGACCCTTTTCTGTTTGGTTGGATTTTTCCTCCTTGTTTGGATCTTTATTCTCCTCCTGTTGTGAACTGCCTTTCCTTGTCTTGTACGCTGGAGATGATGTTGCAGCCTTCTCTTTCCCTCTCTTTCTCTCTCTCTGTCTCTCTCTCCCTTCCCCCTCCTCCCACCTCCGCTGTTCTCTTCTCCCTCTGTGTGACCAGACTCAGACGCAGTTGGAGCATGCCCGAATACGGGAGCTCGAGCAGAGCCTGCTGTTTGAGAAGGCACAGGCTGAAAAACTCCTCAGAGAATTAGAGGACACCAGGGTAATGGACCCCCACTTGCCCTGCCTGCAGAACAGCGCTTGCCCCTGCGTTGATGCTCATGATGCCTTGCTTTTGGGTTTCTTTCTTTTGGTTTTTATGGGGTTGATTGGTTTTTGGCTTGAACTTGAAGCTTCCCTGATTTTTTTTTTTTTTTGTTTGTTTTGTTTGGTTGGTTTTTATTTGCTCTCTCTCCTGGGAATAGTAGTATGATATGATTTCTAGCTTTGCTTCTCATGTGGGGACTTGTTTCTCAGACTGAGTTTGCTGCTCTGCCCCATGCCACCATCTGAGCTCTCCACAATTCATTTTTCAATTAACATATCCCAATAATATCTGCACCCCGCACAATTCATTCTGCATCGAGGCTGCAGTGGGAAATGACATTGCAATCAGCATTCCCTTTGCTCCCCCTGCCACTTGTGGGAGCTGCCCTCTGCAACAGGAGATACTGGTTAGGGCAGGTGGGCCTGCTCTGATCCTTGGACAGGCTGCCCAGAAGAATCCTAAAAGCAGACAGATCTGGAAAGGGCTTTTTCACGCCGGTGTGGTGTGGGAAGCAGCAAACTTGCTGCCGTGAGCTTGTGTCTCACTGATGGGTTTGAGAGCTGTAGAAAACACAAACTGAGGAACTCCAAAAGGTCTGGATGGTTTGAACCCCACTGTGCCCACCTAAAATAACCACCAGCAGCCTCCTGGGCCGATGGTTGGTGGGGAAACAGCAATTGAAATGGAGTGGAATTCATCGCTTGGGCTTTGGCTCGGTTTCCTTGTTTCTTCTGCTTTTTTCTAATATTTCATCTAGTCAAATCTCTTCTCCATCCACAGCTGCAGCTCCCTGAACTCCCTGTGACTCACAGGTCGTTCAGCCCTGCCAGGTTACCATCAGATCCTAAGATACTGATCCATAGCCCTTCTGCTCAGTGTTCACCGTGGCCAGATTTATTGTCTTGCATCCTCTAGCCTCCTACGTTATTTTGACTTTGCTAATAAACTCTAACAAGTACTCATGTGTAAAAATCCCTTTTCCTTTTTACACCAGGGTAAACAAATTCTGTTACAGCAGAGAGGTCTGTAGGCTGAGGATTGCTGAGCAATAAAGGAAACATGATATGCTTAATGCTGGTTTCGATGCTTGTGACATTCCTGCATGTGCAGTCACATCTCCTCTGTGCATCATCTGGCAGGATGCCTGGTCTGAAAACATAATGCCCTTCCAGGACATTATTTTTCATAAACCGCTGTTGCTCTCTAGCGAATTTCGAGGGTTATTTCCAAGATGCTTTTCTGTGGAAAACGAGAGGTTCGTATTAGAGGAAAACAAATTGGCACAGACATAACTGCGGGTTATTGGCACTGGTTACCCTGGTGCAAAACTGTGCTCAAGCTGGAGGGTGCCGGGTGTTCTTTTGCTGTTTGATTTGAATTTTGACCGATGTACTTTGGATTTACCTCCACTGGAGCACGTTTACTAAACTGGGAAGGATGCGGCGGTGAGGGGCAGGCGCTGACTTTGTGTTCTCTGTTGTGTTGCAGTTAACAACGGTGGCAGAGAAGTCCAGGATCCTGCAACTGGAGGAGGAGCTGAGCCTCAGGCGCAGCGAGGTGGACGAGCTCCGTCAGTGCCTCAGGAGCTCTCACCAAGCAGAGACCCCTGAGCATAACCTGGGCTTGCAGTCGGAGGCTCTTCGGCTGCGGGATCAGCTGCTCTCTGCCAACAAGGAGCATCAGAAGGAGAGCAACCAGCTGAAGGAGAAGTATGAGAAGACGTTAAAGAAGTACCAGCAGGAGATGGAGAAGCTGAAGTCCGTCAATGAGAAGTACTCGCAGGAAATCGTTGACCTAAAGCATAAAGTTCAACAGGCCACGAACGAGAACATGGGGCTCATGGACAACTGGAAGTCCAAGTTGGACACATTGGCTTCTGACCACCAGAAGTCTCTGGAGGACCTGAAAGCCACACTGAACTCAGGCCCTGACAGCCAGCACAAGGAGATCGTGGAGCTGAAGGCGGTGGTAGAGAGCATAAAGATGGAGCACCAGCTTGAGTTGGAGAACCTGAAAGCAAAGCACGACATTGAGACGGCTGTGCACGTAAAGGAGAAAGAGAGCCTCAAACTGAAGTTGCAGGAGGCTTTGGATGAAGTGGAAAAAAGCAACAGCAACTGGAAAATGCAACTGGAAACCAAAAGCAGTCAGCACCTTCTTGAGCTCCAGGATGTGAAGGACAAGTGTCGAGATGCTGAGCTGAGGGTGCACGAACTGGAGAAACTCCATGGTGAATACACAGACCAGACAGAAGCAATAGCTTTCTTGAAAGAGCAGATTTCTTTGGCCGAAAAGAAGATGTTGGACTATGAAACGTTACAGAAAACAGAAGCCCAGAGCAAACAGGAGATCCAAAGATTGCAGGAAAAAGTGCTTGTCTTAGAGAACAAGCTGCAGTCCATGGAGGCCCTGCATCCTTCTCAGCACGCAAATGTATGATTTTGGGGTAGTTTTGCTTGTTAATCATCGCTGTTGGTAACCTCTCCTAGGAGTAGCCCTCAGCTGCTGCCTTGTGCAGTTTTCTGAGGCTCAAATATCTGGATGTTTTTTTCCTTCCACTGACAGCGCTCTTCCTGCAGTGGATCTCCATGCTGAAGGTGCCTTCCCACTCTTGAAATCCAGTGCAGTGGGACAATTAGGAAAAATACGAGTCAGGAGAAGCAAGTGGGGCCACACCTGGGCTTGGAGGCTGCTTTGGCAGCAGAGCAGGGGGTGGTTGTGGTTGGTCAGGGTGGGCTCTCCTCCTGAGCAGGCAGCGTTCTGAGCTGGAAAAGCATCATCCCTGCAGTACAGCTGTGTTCCTCCAAGCAGCTGCAGCAGCCTTGGTGTCCTTTGGGGTGGGTGGAGGGAGAGGGTGGATGAACAGTCACTGCCCATGCTGAGATAGGCCAGCATTGCTTTCTCAGCACCTGGAGCAGGATTTAAGAGGCAATGGGGAGGCTTCACAGCATATTTGGGAGATAAGGAAATGTTGATTTGAGGATTAGAGTGGAATGGCTGCAGGCAGGGGTCAGGATGGCACCAGGCTGGGGAAACAAAATGCCTGATTGAGCCTCCC
This sequence comes from Empidonax traillii, assembly GCF_003031625.1. Taxonomy (NCBI): domain Eukaryota; kingdom Metazoa; phylum Chordata; class Aves; order Passeriformes; family Tyrannidae; genus Empidonax; species Empidonax traillii. Next base: position 23,539 of record NW_020955294.1, on the reverse strand, counting down.
AGGGAAGGCTGGAATAAGCAGTAATAATTTGAAGAGGTTGGTTTTCTGTGGCCTTTGTCTCTTGGTCATCTTTTTTTTTTAATAGTCTCACATGATGCCATCATCCTGCCTTTGTGCATGGCACAGGGACATGTGGCTGGTTCTGCCCTGGAGTGAGGGGGGAGACTGCTACTCCTGGCTGGAGGCTGGGCCCCTATTTGTGTTTGGATCCTGCATGAAAAACGAGCAAAAAGCCACAATTTACCACTTGGCCCTGAGGGGATGCAGAAAATGAAAATAAGCTGTAAACTGTGCACGTTTTAAGAACACTGTGTTGAAATTTCACTGGTGATGTAGTTGCTGTTCCAGACAGAGTTGCCAGTGAAGTGAATTCAATGCCTGTGTTTAATTTCCCAACGTGAACGGCCCCACTGAAACCAGCTGCGCCTTCAGGTAGCAAAGCCAAGCTCATGAGTTTCTGTTGGCCAAGCCAGAGCTTGCAAAAGGGCACACTGAGGACAGGAGAGGCAAAAGCCAAAGAAAAATCTACAGCATTGATGGTACTTCAGGGGTTGCTCCAGCATGTTTCATCTAGTAAAGACAGTTGGGAACAATAAGTACAGTCAGGGCCCTGGGAAAAGTGGGCTGTTATTACAACATGTCACATGTTATAGCTGATATTCAAACAGGAATGAATGGAAAACAAGAAACTGGAGGCTCCTTCCAGAGCCCTTTAGATAAGTGAGAGGGCTCTGGGGGATATTGATACTGGACTAGAACCAGGGAGTCTTGAATTAATTATTTCAACTGCGTGTCGATTAAAATCAGGAGAATACGGGAAGAAATGCATGGCTGAAAGCCTTTGAGGATCACAGGTCAAGTTCTATTTTAAAATGTCTTAGTTAATTTAAAGTGACTGCAGTATTAACTGTCCAAGTATTTTAAGCAAACATGTCTTGTGACAGTCGTTCCTAGACCTTCAAGTGAGAATCACAACTGTGCTTCCCAAGGGCAGTTAAGTAGTTTTTCCATACCAAAAGTACATCAGGAAATGTGTTTCCCCTTTGGGGGGGCTCCTCCTTCTGTTTGTGTCTTACAGCCCACTCAGACTTTTGGGGACTGACCTCAGGGCTCTCAGTGGTGGCCACAGTGGCCTCGTGTCCTGGACAGCTTGTCCATGAGCTCTGGGGTCTCTGGTTTTCCTTGCAGTATAGAAAAGGGGGAAAGGCAGAATCCTCTATATGGACCAGTGTTTGCTTGTTACTATTACTATTAATGCATTAATTCTCTAATAATTATTATTTTATCAGTGTGTTTATAACTTTGGGCGCAGTTAAGTCCTTCTGAAGCTGAGGAACTCGTTGACTGGTGGGTCTCAAGCTGAGTGCTGGAGAGCATTTGCACCTGAATATTCACTGTGATGGACCAGAGGAGCCTGGTCCGAGGGAGAGCAGCTCTTCTACCACTGTGCAAACTCTGAGTGTGCAGAGCTGGACCCAGAGCTTGTGGGGAAAGCCTGAGCTCTCCTCCCTCCTGGGTGAATCCCTGTTGTGCTCAGCTGCCTGTTGTTGTGTGTGGGTGCTCTCAGATGGTCCTGGTTAACCTAAGTGGTACCCAACAGGACAAGTGGCTCCTCTAAACCCTTTATTTCCCTCTTGGGAAAGATGTGAAACATCCTTCCTTGGTTACTGGATTACCCTCTGCTCTGGATGGGGCTTTGTGGTTCTTAAGTTTGCTTTAAATCTTTGGGTGAAGTGTTGGTTTACATCTCCTGTTTTACATTTATTTCAGATGATTGAAACTAATGATATTTCAGAAGAAAAGATAAAGATGAAGCAGACTATGGAAGGTATGAAATTATAGGTTTAACTGTTGTAGTAACTTAGGTGCTTTTTCTTCCTCTGACTTTCTGCTCTTCCAGGCACAGCTGCATTGAAGGGGCTTAGGAAGTTGTTTCGTCTCTCAGAATTTGCTGGATGGCATTTGCTGCCTGGCTTTGTTTTTTCCTTCTCATCTGGCTGAGGATATGCAGGGAGGGAAGTTTTCATTTTTATTACACACTCACTTATGCAGATGGTGCAGGTTGGAGACAGATCTGGGCAAATAAGTGCATTTCCATCCCATCACTGATTCTTACAGCAGGTAAAATTCAGACCTGAAATGTTGTTTGTTCATAGGAGTGGAGTGACAATGGTAGATATTAATGTGACTGGCTTAAAATAACAAGGGCTACTTTTTATTAAGCTTATGATAAATCAAATTACTTTTAACAAAACTTGAAATTTTATGCACTCAGAAAATTTGTATAAAGGAAATTGAAGCTGAACTGCACTTTGGTCCCCTCACAGAGGGTGAGCTGTAACCCTAAATCTGAGCAGCAGCAGGGTTGGATGGCCCAGACAGCCTCTGTCAGGATGCAGCAATTTAAACTGAGGTTACTGGGGACTTAGACTTCACTTAATAGAACCTTTGTTCAGTTTGAGTGTTCCTCCAGCTGATGGTGGATTCAAACAGAGATGTTTCGTCCTATTTCCATCTGCCCTCAGTGCAAGCCAGGCTTTGTCCATGAACCTCATCTGTCTTTGCAGGTAGTTGAATGTAGAGGACACTCGTGCTATTCCCCATCCCTGCAAGTGTCCAAGGCCAGGCTGGATGGGGCTGGGAGCAACCTGGCATAGTGGAAGGTGTCCCTGCCTGTGGCAGGGAGTTGGAACAAGATGATCATTAAGTTCCCTTCCAACCCAAACTGTTCTGTGTTTCTACACCAAACTGTTTGCTCATTGACAGGTAATTCCTGCCTAGTGATGGCAGGGCTTAACTGGTCCAGCAGCCACTGCTCTAAATGCCACAAAAGCATCAGACTTCAGATCTACAGCTCTGAGTGTGGAAATGCATTAGTTCCAGAAAACGTGTCTTTTGAAACTATCTCTGCCTTCCAGTGTAGGAGGTGAAACAAATAAATGTTCTGAAAGTTCCTTTTGGTGGTTTTTATTAATGTTTTATTCCCCCTTTTTTTCCCCTCCTTGGTGGTTGTTTTCTTAAACCTGTTTGATATGACCTCCCAGCTGTGCATCCCACCCCCAAATGCCTGGATGGTGATGAGATGCAGTGAGAAACATGTGTTACCTGTCTCCTGCTGCTTCTCTGCTGATGGAGGGTACCGTCACCGTGCCCTGTGCACCCCAACCCGAGCCACACAGTCAGTACCCCTCTGATTTGCACAAGGCATTTTCCAGCCTTCTGATCTCTGTCTTTTCATTTCCCCACAGACCTCCAAGACAAGCTGAGTAAAAGAGACAAAGAGGTGTCATCCCTGGTGTCCCAGACTGAAACTCTAAGGGCCCAAGTAAGTGGTAAGTTTCCCTAATCCAGTGTTGGTGGGAATGAGGCGTTTCCCTCCTCATCCTCTGTTACTGGTGTTGAACAAGGGCCCAGGTGCTGAAATGGTCTGGTGGGAAACATGATGCTGCTGATCTTTTAATGGATATGGTTGGTGAAAATTAATGCAGGAGTTGAACACAAACACTGCAGGAAATATTTTGTATCCTGTGAGGGAGGGTTTGGGTTCACTGAATGTCTAAAGCTAAAGAGACAGAAGTCAATGGAGCTGAGTGTTGGTTCCAGGATCTCCCCTTAAATAGGGTCAGATCCAGAACTAACCACATCTGTGCTCTTAGGAGTGGGAATTGGGAAAAGCCAAAAAGAGGGAATGTAAGTAAAGTGACCTTTCTTCCCTAAATCCTCTGCTTCTCACAGCTTTGGAAAATAAATGCAAAACAGCAGAAAAGAAGTCAGATTCAGTGTTCAAAGAAAAGAAGAGGCTGGAAGGGGAACTGGAAGCCTTGACCAAGAAGACACACGATGCTTCAGGGCAACTGGTCCTGATTAGCCAGGAGCTGCTCAAGAAGGAAAGGTCAGTGTGCAGGTCTGGAGACACAGGGGCTCTGTGTATATTCAGGTTCATTCTGGGTGCTTAATTGACCACCTGAAGAAATGCAGACATTGTTGAAGTCCAACCCCCAACTTTCCTGTTCTTTAGAGATGCCGATGTGGGAATTTGGTTAGAATTAGGGGCTGTGAATTCTCAAAGGTGACAGGCTCCACCCTGTCACTGCTTCCAGGAGCTGCAGGACAGCTCAGTGCCCATGTAGATGTTGAATGAAGTCACCTACAAGCCAGCCAAGCTCTGAAATAGTGCCCTGTGCAGGTCCCCGTTTCCTTGAAGCTGACACAGTGGGACAAGAGGGGACCTGAGCCCCTGAAGTGGTGGGAGTTGGGGAGATTTGCTCGCTGGCCTTTCTTTGCATCTGCAGCAAAGATGGGAGGGAGCACAGCAGGACTGCAGTGGTGTTTGGGCTCTAGAAATGTTTTCACCTCTTAATGCTGCTTCTTCCAGGAGCCTGAACGAGCTGAGAGCCTTGTTACTGGAGGCAAACCGGCACTCACCAGGGCCAGAGCGAGACCTCAGCCGGGAAGTGCACAAAGCTGAGTGGAGGCTGAAGGAGCAGAAGCTCAAAGATGACATCAAGGGGCTGCGAGAGAAACTGGTTGTGCTGGTGAGGGCACCACACCCCCCCCTGGGCTTGGCCTGGGGCTGGAGGACACTGTGCTGCTGGGGAGGAGGGTGGTCTGAGCCTTTCAGACCTTGCTCCAAGCCTTAGTGCCTTGTTTTGTGCTTCCCATCTGATGGGGCACATCCTTGACAGTGCCTGTGGGCAGTGGTCTGGCTTAGCAGCATCTCATTAAGCAGCAAAAATGTCTGTATGTTATAAAATCACAGAATATCCTGAGCTGGAAGGGACCCACAAGAATCATAGAGTCCAACTCCTGGCCCTGCACAGACACCCCAACAATGTCACCATCTCCCTGAGCACGTTGTCCAAATGTCCCTTGAGCTCTGGCAGCCTTGGTGCTCTGCCCACTGCCCTGGGGAGCCCGTTGAGTGTCCAACCATCTTCTGGGGGAAGAACCTTTTCCTCATATTAGCTCTCCTTGTGGGTCCCTTGCACCTCAAGATATTCTGTGATTCTAAACCCCCTGAAACAGCCGTTCCCTTGGGTCCTGTCACTTGTCAGCAGCGATCAGTTCCTACCCCTCAGTTTTCCCTTGTGAGGAAATCGTAGACAGCCACGTCCTTCTCCAGTGTTTTTCTGTTCCCAGAGGTTTTAGATCTGTGGCCAAATAGGGCTAAGATTTGTGGGAGAAACTGAAGGTCGTTCAGCTACCCCACGTGTTTTACACGTTCTCTGATCTAAGAACAAGTAACATCCTCTAATTGCCGTGTACTTCAGTGTCCTCCAGTGGCTGGAATGTGAATAACCAATTTGAATGGAGCTGGTTGCACTTGGTACGAGCCGTGCTCTGCCCCCACCTGCTGCTGCTATCTCAGGGTGGTTCTGGGAGTTATGCGGGTTTGTACTTTGAGTTTCTGTGGTCGCTGGCTTTGATCTAACGTGCTCCTCTTTCCCCCTCGCCGTCCCAGGACAAGGAGAAGTCGGTGACGGATCAGCGGCGCTACTCCCTGATCGACCCCTCGTCGGAGTCAGAGGTGATCCGGCTGCAGCACCGCCTCGTCAGCACGGAGGACGTGCTGCGCAACGCGCTGGAGCAGGGCCACCAGATGGAGAAGCTCATGGAAGCAATGAGGCTCTCCTCTGAGAAAACACAGGTAAAGGCATCAGCAGCCACCTCCCGGGTCGCTCAGCCCTCAGCAATCCCCTGGCACGTTGCCCTGTGCTCCGGGGGGATGCCTCGGCTGGGTCGCCTCCTCTCTGCTGGAGAGGTGTAGCTTAAAGCTGTAAAATCCCTGCTAGTTGGTAATCACAGATCCCTTTGTGCTCTGGAGAATGGCTGATCAACTTGGTGTTCTGGGGAAGTTGCAGTGACTTGGAATGGGCCTTATGAGGTCAGCTAACATGTCCCTGGTATTATTTTGATAGTTTCATGCTTAAGAAAACTTAAAGATATGATAGGATAGTATTATGTCTTCAACTACAATGCATGGTGCAAAGAAGCAGAGGATTACTGTGGGAAGCCAGGCTTCAAATTTCTGTTGATGTCATGTTTTGAAAGTGCTTCTTTTACAGGGAAGTCTGGATCAAAGCTGCCAAATTAAACCTCTGTCCTGTAGGGTTGACTCTGCACCTTTGTGGTTCCAGTGAGGATGGAAGCTGGGACTCCTCTAATGATGGGTTTTAAACCCTGCAGTCTTGCCTCCCCATGATGTCTGGTTTTCCTGCCATCAGCAGTTCCCCAACAACTGTGACTCTGATTTCCAAGGCCCAAACACCTGGCATCTGGAATGCTGGCACTCCAGGCTGCAGCTTTCTTTTCTTGTTTGTGCTGGCTATGCTGTCATTTTGAAGCTGAAGGGCTCCATATTATCCCTGCTAAAGAAACTTTATAAATGCTTAAAAGTTCTTGTGCTTTCTAAAGATAGAACAGCCTGTCCTGGCTGCCAGACTTGTCCCTGGAGATGGGAAGTGGCAAATGTCCTTTTCAGTGCTGGATGTTCAGTGTGCCTTCATGTTTTGCAGCTAAACACTGTTGTTTGGCTGAGGCTTTGCTTTTTGGGATTTAAGAGGTGGGAGTGAAGAGTGAGTCTGTGTCTGTAAGGATGGTGGGGATTGGGCCAGGGTGTAGAGGGCAGGAAGCTTCTTGCCAGAAGTGGGCTGGGATTTTTTTGTATCCTCCTTTCCTTGTGTGGAGTGGGCAGGTAAGGAAGGCCATGTCAGCTTTGCCAGATTTCAGTGCTTGTAGAGCAAAACCACCAGGATCTGTGTCCCTCTCCAGTAAGAACTGTCTGTTCTCCATTGCAGACTGTTGGAAATTCTGGGTCTTCTAACGGGATTCACCAGCAGGATAAATCCCACAAGCAAGAGGTAAGTTATGAGCAGGATGCTGTTCCAAACATGACTGCTTTGTGTGATTTCTTGCCCGCTGTGCTGGGGACAGCACTTGGACAGGGCAGTTCTGCCAACCAAAGCTCGACTGTGTCATTCCCACATGGAAAGGAAGAGGCTTTGCACATCTCCAGTTCCCAAGTGTGGTGGGAACCTCACAGTGGGTGCTTGCCCTGGCAGAGGCAGTGGGAAATCAGAGAAGCGCTGCAGGGTCCTGGGTAAGTGCTCTGTGACTCTTCTCCTGGCAGCCCCAGCTAGAACCTGCTCAGACTCAGATCTCTGCCATCCCCTTTACATTTGTGGGACATGCTGTCCTGCTCTCTGTTTTCATTATTCAGGACAAGATCTGTAGCTTCAGATTTCATCTCCCTGCAGGTGGGATGGGCAGTCTGAAGGAAAGGCAGTGGGTCAGGACATGGCATTCCACTCCATGCCTCAGTGTCTGCTTCCAGAAAAGACCTCTGTGCTTGTCTCATTTTGCCTGACAAGGTCTGTTTTCTTCCAGGAGAAGCTCTGATAGAGAAGAGCTGAAGAGGATCATTTCACGCCAGTATCAGCTCCTCTGCACAGTCAGGAAAAACAACACCACATCTGGCTTTTAGCACCTCCAAAAGACCACACACAGTATTTTCACTTCAAAGAAGGACAATGTTTATAATGTACTAACTGATGTAATCAGGACAATCCTGGAGTCCAGTTTTCCAAGGCAACCATTGTTCCAGGAGGGAGCAGAAGGATCTCTCTGGGTTTGGTTTCTTCCTTGTACTGGTTTTGACTGTGGAATTTGTGTTGTTTGAGCTGCCCTTGTCCCACCCGGTGACGTGGTCTGGGTGGCAGCTGCCCCGACCGGTGGCTGAAGTGTCAATGAGTCCCAGTAACCCCACAGGAGCTGCGAAGGGATTTGCTTGTAGTGTCCAACTCCAGAGTGTATGCCCAGAGGCTGCACGGCTTCCCACGGGGTCTGTCCCTTCCCTCCCACCCACCCTAATGTTCTGAGGACCTGCACAAGTGAGAGAAACCTGCTGGGATGAGGAAAACAGGGTGTGGGGACGTGTTCCCCTCCTCTCCTTGCAGAAGACATCACTGTTTTAGAGCACGGAGGCTGCACTTACTTCTTGTATCATAGCATGTTGTGGGAAATAATCCAGTTTCAGAGGAATATTTATTTTGTTTCTCCCCCCCCCCTTGCTGTTTTTGGGGAAGGAGCTGGTGGCTCTGAGTTTGGGGACAGGCACACTTTGCTCAGGTGTGGGTGACCTTTCTTCTTGCAGTGAGATCCCGTGCCACAACCTGTCCAACCTGGCCCCCCTCACTCCTTGGGGTTTTATTGGATCTGTTTTGAACTCAGGATCCACAGATGCTGGATCTCAGCATCACTGCTCTGGGAACTCCATGCTGGGGGCAGTCAGTGTGGGGCAGATGCCTTGAGGTGAAGGTTCCCCCCTTGCCTGTTTAATGTATCAGCTAATTGGGGTTTCCTGGCACTTTCCAGAGCTGTCCTTTGCTCTTCAGTGTGATTAGCTGGGATGGATGAGGTGAAGGTGCTGCTGTCAGCACTCACACTGACTCTCATATGGCCTGAGTTGTGAGTATTTGGAGCAGAGGAAATCCAAGACTGGAGCCTGCACAGCTCTCGTGTCTGTACCAGCAGTGCAGACTCAGGCAAGGATCCTGTTCCTTCTTCCCAAGGCTTTACTCTTAACTTTGGGCCACAGCTCCCAAAGGACACGAGGCCAAAGGAAGGGGACATTGTGCTCTTAGAGGTGTGAGAGAGCCCAGCTCAGGTCCACTGTTCAGTACCACAGGGAACAGTCACAGCAATATTTTACCAGGTTTCCCCCCTCTTAGTGCTCAACTCCTCCAGTCTTAGGAGCTCTTGTGTTATGATGGGGCATCTGTGAAAAGGCAGGATGGAAGACACCACTGGGAGAGGAGATTTGAACCAGACCCCAGGCAGGTGAACGCGATGGCACATCAGCTCTGTTGCTTTTCCCCCTGATTTCCCACATAGTTGTGTTGCTTATTCATAGTGGATTGCTGGACTCCTGCTTCCTGCAAGGTTGGGCAGCCAGAAGCAGCCTGGGAAAGGCTTGGGCTCCATGGCTGTGATTCTGCCATGAGGAGGATGATGCTGAATACTTGACCCTGCTCACTTGATGCAGGATTAGAGATCTCCCATCCTTCAAAGGAGGCTGAGAGAGGAAGGGGACTTAAGGGGGGAGTAAAGCGGGTCAGAAAGCAGAGCAGATACCTGGTATGTGGCACTGGGAGGCAGAGCCTGGGATCAAACTGGCTGGAAGTAATTCATGTGGGATCCCCACCCTGCCTTGTTAGGAGTGTTTCTTCAGGAAAGATTCCCTGTCTCTGCCTAGCTCTGGGAATTTCCCTAGGGTGGTCTCCAAAATCCTCCTGGTGGTATATTCATCTTTCAAGTGATTTAGGAAAGTCCCAGAGGGAGTGTTCATTTGTTACAGCCCTCAGTAGAGAATACCTCACTGGGAGCTGCTGTTTTAAATTTTAAGAATTCAGGGCTGGTGTTTCCCAAAGTGCTCCTGTTGGCTGGATGGTCTCTCAAGTCATGTCTGCAGCTCCTGTGGGCTTCCCAGGGCTTCCTGGGCCCTTGCAGAAGGGAGGCCCCTTTCTGGTTTGTAACTTATTTTCCCTGATAGGTCTTCTAGAGACTTTGTGACCAGCTGCCTTCACCCATCGAGGAAGGATACCTGTGTTTTCCACCTCCCTTTGGCTCTTGCACAGGGCAGGATTCCCCAGGAGTGGTTATGGGGAGCGTGTATTTGGTTCTGTTAATCAGATCCAAAGTTGTCAGGCTGGAGGAGTCTCTGGTTCCTGCCTCCTCCCCCAGGGACCATCACCTGAGAGCAGCTCAGACCCGTGGCTTTTCCTGTTCAGCTTGGGTGACAGTGCAGAACAGCAGCAGGTGGGTCAGAGCATCTGCTCTGAGTTTGTGCTGATGGTCTTTCCTGGCTGTAAAGAGCTGTACTGGTCCCTAAGGATCAGCCAGGAGCTGATGGCACTGCTTGGCCCTCTGTGGAGGCTGTGTGGTTGTTCTGTTGCAGGGCTGTACCCAAATGGGCAGTGGGGTGAAACCCCCAATTCCCTTGGGGTGCAGGTCCATGGGAGCTGCTCCCAAATAGGACCAGCCACAATAACAAGAGGACATGCTGTCACACGTGTCACCTGGGCTTCAACTCAACCCTGTGTAAAGGACCAGGAGGAGTTAGACCTCAGTCATGTCCTCCCTCTCCAAAATTGGCACAGGCTTCCCCAGGGCACTGATCTCTGGCTGCCCTTCTGAGGTTGTAAGAGACCAAACTAGGGACAGACTTGGAAAGGACAAGGAGGAGATTCCCCAGCCCCTCTATTTATTTGTAAGTTTGAGTGCTATTTTTGCCTATGTGGTGGTGTATAAAGTACTTCACAATACTTGTTCTTACTGGCTTGGTTCTTCGGGAGAGATTTCCAAGGGCATTGGAGCGCTGATGCACCATCCCCTGTTGTCGATCCGGGCTGGTTCCTGTTTGTGCCTTCACTCCCCCTTTGGCTTCAGCCTTGCTCTTATCTCGATCCCCGAGAGCTGGTGTGGGGGCTGCGCTCTCCCCAGCCCTTCTCCCAGCCTGGGAGTGCCATGCTGGTTTTCCATCTGGAGCTGGGTCCCGAGCATCGTGCCCCAGAGCTGCAGGGTTGGGAGCAGGAGGTCACGCACTGCTGGAGCTCTGGGCTCCGAGGGAAGGACCAGCACCCCGGCTGTGGGAGCAGCCCCAGGGCCAGTGGCATTACCCTGACAGTTAGTGATGCTTTTCTGCTGAAAGCTGAGCTGCTATCCAGTGGAAAAAAAGCCTTTGGAATGGAGACTGCTCTGTGTTAAGTGATTTCTTCTCTAACTCAAGACCAAAGGGAAAAGAATCAGTCTTGCTTGGGGATCTCAGCTTTATCCCTCCTGCAGCATCCAGAGAGCTGGAGCAAGGGGCAACTCTGTGCTTGTGCCCTATGGAATGATGGTGCCAGGCTGCCAGCCAAGGCCTTACAGCTCCTGCCTCCACCCCCCAGCCACCAGCAGCTCCTCTGGCTTGCAGTAGAGATGCATGAGGGTTTCATTAAACAAAATGATGCAAACGACACTGTAAAAGTCTTAACAAAAATCCCAGTACTCCATTATTTGGCAGCTTTAGCGGCTCAGCACTATCTGTAGGGAGTTAATACACTAAGATCCTATAGGCCTCATGTAAGTTACCAGAATAAAGACAATACTAGATGTATAAATGGATGATAACCTTTTACCCGTACAGTATGTATTACAATTTTGTAGCTTAGTCATTTTTTGGCTATCAGATTTTGTTAGTATGATATAAAAAAAAAAAAAAAAAGAAAAAAAAAGGTTTGACTGCTAATGTCTATTTTGTTATTTGATTCATTTTCTTCCTCTGTACAAAAGCTGTACAAATCTGTCTGTGTAACTCTTCCGCATCTGTATTCATGTACCACCCCCCTATCCTGGCTTGCTGGTGTGGTGAGCTCGTACTAAACAATAAACTCTGTGGCTGAAGTCGGGCACCCCAGGGCTGCTGGGGTGTGTTCAGGGTGTTCTGCGGAGCAGGAGCTGGAAGAGGGGACACAGGGCTGTGGCACTGTCCCCCTTGCCCTGAGCCACAACAGTGACCTTGAACCATCTGTCTTCAGGCTCTGCAGCTGCCTGGGAGCAGATGAGGCTGAAACCGTTTCCAGCACGGCTGTAGGACAAGAGGGGCTTTGGGGCCTGTGTGAAATTCCGAAGGGCAAGGCATGCATTCCCACCGGAGAATGAGGCTGCAACTGAGGGACCCCGGCGGCAGAAATGGGCAGATGGAGCCTCCTCAAGTTCAGTCAAGGGACATGCAGAGTCCGGCCCCTGGGCAGAATAGGGGTGCCCGGCTGGAAAGCAGCTCTGCAGAGGGGGCCGCAGAGGGACGGCTGGGCAAGGGGCTGCCCGCCCCCGGCGAGAGGAAACCCTCGGGGCCAGCCCCTGCTGCTGCTCCTCGAGAAAGGGAGGACAGGACGAAGCTTGAAATGGGCCAGTGTTGAGATGAAGGCACTCAAGTTCTGGCCGTGGGGCACGATGTGCTCAGCCTGGTGGCAGAGAGAGAGGAGGGAGCAGAAAGGTTGAGGAGCATCAGGGAGCCTGAGGAAGAGAGAGGCTGATGGGACCAGGCTCTGTCTGCATTTTGAAGCATTTTTTTATCAACCTAATAAAACAAAAAAATCATCTTTCGGAGGTTAATTTTAGCAGACTTCTGTGTCTGCTGAAGAGATGTCTCCTGTTGAGTGCTGGGTGCTCAGTCCTGTCTGGCTGCTTGGGATAGGTGAAGTCTAGCAGGACTGGAGTGTTCAGGCAAGCTCCGGTGCCCAGGAGATGTGCTTGGGCTTGTGGGTCTTGGCTGGTCGTTCCTCCTGTGAGGTGGAAGGGCCTGGAGGCAAGAGGCAATGGTGAGCTCCCACTTCCCAGGGGCAGCCCCCAGCTGGGGCAGCGCTGCCAGCCCAGGACGTGTCAGGTAGCAGGGCCACCTGCCTGTCCAGAGAGCCCCAGGTTGGGGGTGCTGGTCCCCACCCACCAGCACACAAGCTGTTATCCCACACTGACCAGGGCCATCCCCACACCTTGCTCCACCTCCAACCCCAGTCACCCCATCAGCCAGTCCTCTTGCTCCATCCTGCTTCTGCCTGCTCATCCCAGCCTCCTCCCCAACATACAACCAGTCCTCTCCCCCTCTGGTCTTGTGCCCTGACAGGGCCATACCCATCTCATCCTGTGCCCTGTCCATCACAGGAGGTTGGTCCTTCTGGCCCTTAGAGATGTGGCTACTGCTGCCCACCAGCTTGGTCACACTAGGCTGGGAAGGAGAGAGCAGCTGGTTGCAACACGGGGCCCAGTTCAGCCTCCCCCAGCAGCCCTCCTAACCCAGCTCTCCCCTGGGTGACTGAAGTCACAGATTGCCCCAGAATATTCAGCCTTACCCTTTCAGCCTCAGTCACACCTGCTGTGTCTGTGCCTTCCCTACCTTGTTGGGGAGTGCCACGAGGCCCTGTGTCCGTGTGTTGTTCCAGGGGGAAGCCTGGATGTGCTGCACCAAGTGCAGCTGATGGTCCCCACTGCTCTGTGGCACTCGGGTGATCCTGCCCCTGGCCACTGTTCTCCTGTGGGATGGGTTTGGGACTGATCAGTGCTCAGCACAGGGCACTGCAAAGAGGGCTGTAAAACCCTCTAGACCTCGGGCAAGCACTGGTTCTCCACATTCCGCCCTCTGCTCCCCTGCACAGCCCAGGCCCGCTGGTCTCCTCTACCCCCACACAGGCAGGAGCTCTCCTTGCTAGGGCAGAGCTATCCTGTAACACTGCAAGTCTGGCATGTGTCCTCAGGTCCCCTACCTTGGGGTGTGCTGTGTGTCCTTGCTGGGAGGCATTGGCTGGAAATATGGGAATCTTTCAGGGTACCTAGGGAGAGCAGAAGCCACAGGTGGGTGACAGGGGACAAACAACCCACGATTGCTCGGGCCCCCAAACACCACAGGCTTGTGCCCAACGGCACCCCTTGCTGCAGCCCTTGGGGTTGAGCCTCCAACCCCTTCTTGATGGGCAGGGCTGAGGAGGGGGCTCAGCAGAGTCAGACCCTCCCAAGCTGACACCCTCACCCCTGTGCCTGGCACAGCAGGTCACCCCTGGCACCCATTGCCCCCATCCCACTGACGCAGCCCCCCCCGAAGCAGAGCTGATACTCACGGGCCAGGAACCTGCGTTTTGACTGTGCGGTCACAGGACAGGCACGTGAAAGGGACTGGCAGCTGCCTAAGGAGGGGAGAGACAAGGGCTGGGTGAGCTCCTGGGGGGCCACAGCTTCATCAGCATCGCACCGGTTCGTTTGGCAGCTACATTGGTGCAGTGCCAGGGTAGCACATGGGCAGAGTCTGGGACAGCTGGAGGGAACAAGACCATGGTTGTCCCCAAAGCCATTGCCATCCCCATCCCACTCACTTCCTCAACCCAGCAGCGCTGTCTTTCATCATCTTCTTCTCAAGCTCCTTGATGCTCTTCTGCCAGGTCTCCTCCATCTGCTTATGGAAATCCTTCAGCTCCTGGCGATCCAGCTGTGGACAGGTGCACACCCTCAGCCAGCTGCCCCGGCATGGGACATGGCTGTCTCCAGGGAAAATCCATGGGGGACCCTCATCAGAGAGATGCTGCCTGAGGCTGCCAAGCCCCAAAGGTGCCAGTTTTGCACAATGGGGACGAGCCACTCCTCACCTTGTTTTCCACTGTGAGGCTGAGATGCTGCTGCACCTTGTTCCAGTGCTGATTCTGCCCCAACACCTGGCTCTGCATCTTCCGCAGCCTCTCATCCAGCCGCTCCATGCTCGCCTCAAACTGGGTGCAATTGACTTTGCTGCCCAAGGCTTTTTTGTCTGCTTTTTGGCAGAGGAGAAAGGCAGGAGTGAAGAGGGGAAAGGGTTGAGGAATGGCAGGCAGGGGCAGGGCGTCTCAAACGGAGAAGCACTCCCTTCGTGCCATCGTGCCCCTTTCAGGGCAGGGACCTGCACTTGCTCTGGAAATCCTCCCTCTCCCAGGCCACTTCTGCCACCAAGCCCCCAAGGGAAAAGGGGCCTTTGTCACCCTGCCCAGGGAGCCCTGGGCTGGTACAGAAGCCCCTCAAGACTCTACCACGTCCATTGCTGCCAACACTTTGTGCTCATCTGCTTTTTCCTTCTTCAGCCTCTCCTGGGACTGGAACAGCATCTTTCAACACAGAAAGCAGCCCGTGAATCCACAGCAGGGGTGGAGCTGCCCCCTGGCCATCTTGGCACCCCCTGCTCCTCTACCCAAAGTCCTCTGGGAAGGGCCCTTGCAACCCACTCAGAGCTGTGAGACAGATGCCTTGTGGTGCCCTGCCTGGAGTCTGCCTGGGGGATGCTCTGAGCCCACAGGACTTTCAGTCACACACCTCAATATCTTTCTGCTTTTGCTCACAGTCCTTCTGGAGGCTCACTGAGACCAAGCTGAGCTCCTCACAGTCCCCCTGAATCTTCTTGACCCTGTTCTCCATGTGCTGCAGCAGCTGCTGGTC
>NW_020955294.1:4102-8000 GCF_003031625.1 Empidonax traillii | reverse complement strand
GATGATGCTTAAAAAGGGTGGCTGGTTCCACGAGCCCACAGTGCCAACAGGACATTGGCACCAAGGCTTTCATTTCCTTCCATGCTGCTGACTGGTCCCAGCCAGCCTGGGGGCACTGAGGGGCTCCCCCACATTTTACAGCAAAGCAGAGTCAGGCAGGGAAGGCCATGAGCCCACTGCCAAGTCCCCCGTGGTGCCAACTCCCTACCTGGCTTCTTTGCTTTATGATGCTGTCCAGCTTGCCCACTGCTGTCTGCCGTGACTCCAGGGAGTCCACCTTCTCTTCGAGTTTCTCACAGCGCTGGACGAGCTCTCCCAAAAACGCTCTGATGTTGAAGGTGCATTTGGAGCACTCTGGATCCTCCATCTCCATCTCCTCCTGCACCGTCCCTGTTATCTCCGCCAGCTCGCCCAGCTGCAGCAAGGGCAGAAGGAATCCATTCAGATGGGGTAGATGCAACCAGCAGCCCTGGCTGCCGTGGGGCTCAATGGCTCCAGCCAGCTGGGGGATGTGGCTGGGAACACTGTCAGGATCCCTCCACTGAGCCCGCGGGTGGTGGGAGTGAACACCCAGCACCTCACCTGAGCATTCATCTGGTTGGTCGCCTCAGTCACCATCTGCTCCAGCATGACATTCCTCATCTCCTGCTGCTCCTCCACCTTCTTCAGCTCACTCTTTGTCTCCTGCAGCACGGACCTGGCCAGCGAGATGGGGGCAGGGACAGGCTCAATCTCCCCAAGGCTCTTTGGGCAGAGTCCCTTTGCACCCAAACCAATATGCTCTCAGACTCCCCAGGCTGTCTTGCAGCCCAGTAAGGTAGGAAACCCTCTCCTCTGCCCTTACTCCATTTGCTGAGTGATTTCCTGACTGGTCTCTTCTTTCCACTTCACTGCATCGTCCCTCAGCTGTGTGATGTTTTGTTCCATCTTCTTCATCTGGGAAGGGCAGTGGCCGCAGTCAGGGCAGACCCAAGGCCCCACACCCTGTCCCCAGCCCAACCCCAAATGCCCAGCTCAGGGAGCCACGCTCAGGTACCCCACAAGAGCCTAAAGGTGACACCAGCCAGCAGCTCACCGATGCAAAAGTCTCTTTCATCTTCTCTGCCATGTGGGACTGTGTCACCTTAATCACGCCAATCTCCTCACGGAGATTCTGGGAGTCAACCATGGCCTAGGAGACAGGGGTGGTGGGGGTGAGTCCCAGGGGACGGTCCCTGGGGACCTGCAGGACCTCCCCCTGTGCCGTGGTGTGCCCAGCACAGGGGACAGCGCAGGTCAGGCTCAGTCAGGCTGGCAGGGCAACTGTGGGCAGCACTCTCCATGCATCCAGCAGCACCAGAGCTGAGGCCACTGGCTGCTGCCTCAGAGCCACAGGTGTCTGACAGCAGCAGTTCACCTGGTAACACTCGTCCTGGAGCTTCTTTATGTCTTCTGCCATGTGGAACTGTAGGAGAAAGGGGTGTCAGAGATGAACCCCTGGGCAGTTTCCCTGGGAACATGACCTTCACTCCCACTGTGCTCTACACCGACCTGTGCCTCCTGGATCTTTCTGATGTCCTTTGACACTCGGGAATGTTCAGCCTTTATCCCACTAATCTCCTGAGAGATAGTTTAGACAAAAAGGGTTGTTCTAGGTTAGCCCCAGGACAGCAAGTCCCCTGAGACCCCCAGCCCTGTCCTGAGGAGCCCATGGCACAGGCAGGGTCAGCAAGGAGAGCCCCAGTGCCGCCTTCCCCAGCCAGGTTCCGTGCCAGAGCAATGAAGGGACAGGAACCGCTGCCAGCGGGTCAAGCACTGCCTGGGCAGCGAGGGCAGAGTCAAGCACTGCTGAGGAAGTGGGGAGGGACTGACTGGTGGGGGAGAACCAGGGGCTCTGGGAAGAGCCACTACCTCAGACATGAGTTTCTTGTAGGATTCCATCTCCTGCCTCATTTGTTTCACATCAGTGGCCAACTCAGCGAGTGAGGGGCCACTCAGCTTGCCCGTCCACGGCTCCTGGGTTCTCAGGTACTGCATGTCCAGGTGCCCCAGCACGGCCCGCAGCAGTTTCCTCATGGCCGCAAAGTGGATGGCTCCATTCTCGGGCATCCCAATGGAGAGATCCAGCAGTTGGGAGAGGCTGAGAGTGTCCAAGGACGTTGCCATGTCTGCAAAAACAAGAGCCTTTCTGCCCAGACACGATCTGCCAGGGATGAACAAAAGGGATGATAAAAGGGATGAACAATAGGGAAGATAAAATGGTTGAGCAAAATGGTTAATCAATCGTATTAGCAAAAGCAATGAGAAAAGGATCAGTCGCCAGCAGGCTCCTTCCTCCTTCCTCGGCCCTCGAAGGACTGGGGCCTGCGCTGCACGTGCCCCTCTTCATCACAACGCCTGTTGCCAGGCAATGGCCACACCCCACCCCAGGACACAGTGGGTCACAGAGCCATGGAATCATGAGGTCATAGAGTCACGAGGTCATAGAGTCACGCAAAGGTTTGGGCTGGAAAGGACCTTAATGCTCTTCTCATTCAAACCCCTGTCAGCAACAGCAATAATGACACCTTCCACTATGCCAGGTTGCTCCAAGCCTCATCCAACCTGGCCTTGAACACTTCCACGAATGGGACAGTCACACTGGGCCTCCTGTACCAGTGCCTCACCACCTTCCCAGGGAAAAATTTCTTCCCAGTATCATGTCTAACCCTGCGCTCCAGCAGTGGGAGAACATTTCGACCTTTCCTGTCACTCAAGGCCCTTGTCCAAAGTCCCTGTACAGCCCTTTTGGATCCCCTTTAGGAACTGAAACATGCTTGGAGGTCTTCCAGGAGAGAAGAGACCTCCTTGTTGTTCTTTTATTCAGTTCAAGACTTGAGTCACAGCTAAGCCAGTTCCTCCTCTGCCGTGTCAGACTCTTGTTCTGTCACAAGACAACTCGCACTCAGCTCTTGTTGCTTCTTGCACTGTGGAGCGGGGAATAAGCCTGGCTTGGCTGAGCCGCTGAACTGTCAGGGTGAGTTGGCTCAGGCAGGACACAGGAACCCCCACAAAACCACAGATGAAGTGCAAAGAGGACATTCACAGCCATTCCTCACCAACTGAGGGATCCCCAAAGCAGCCCCTGGGCAGGGGCTCGCGGGCAGGGCCTCCAGTACCGCAGAGCTCAGTCCCTGCCACAGAATCGCCCAACCTGCTCTTTTCCCCTGGGCTTCACACATTGGCCACTGTGTGGTTTTTGCACAGCAAGCCCAAGGCCTGCTTTGGAGCCACTGAAGCAATGGGGTGCTGTTCCTGTGGGAGGAGGTGCAGCAGGAGCCCTGTGGGCACCTGCCTGAACTGTTGGGTTGTTGAGGCACAGAGTCCTTTCTCCTCTGGACTTGAGGGCAAAGAGTCTTGTAGATTGTGAAATAAAATAACAAGCAGATACCCTCAAAATGCCCGGCAGTGAAGGAGTTCAGGAAAGTTAATTCCAAAATCAAGAATACTGCACTAACAAGGGAAAAACCTAACAGTGCTGAGAATAGAAGATCACCAGGCCTGAGAAAGACACGCATCCTGTTTTCATCAAGGCTTTTACCTTTTCGGGCTTCCCATTACAGATGGATGTTTATATTAATCAGAGAAATATATATTCATAGAAAAACAAATTGTTATTTAGGGTGGTGACAGAGGTGGAACTTGTTACTTTAGACACCCACAGAGCCCCTAAATGGGACTGGGCCACCTTCAATTATCTCTGAGCTCTCGACATTAAATCAACTGTCATTTCTGCACAATTTGCAGCATTTTCAGCAACGTTTTTATGCCACAACCACGTAATGAGCATCCCTGCAATGTCACTTCCCCGGCACAGCCGAGCCCCTGCTCTGGGCTCTTGTCCTTCCTGGGCCGGGACATGGCGCGGCTCTGTGGGACT
>NW_020955294.1:0-2219 GCF_003031625.1 Empidonax traillii | reverse complement strand
CTGTTCTTTCTTTCCCCAGGGCCAGGTGAGCTGAGCCATGGCTATGGCAGAAACCAGACAAAAGTCATCACATCTGGTTTCAGTGACCTTGAGGCAGAGTCCTGGGCTGGGCAGAGAAGTGCAAGAGGAGCTATAAAGCCTGTTAGACCTGGGGCAATCACTGACCTTCCACAGCCTTCCCTCTACTCTGACCAGACCCACAAGGTCCCTCTGACCCCACCAGAGATGAGCTCCTCTTGCTAGGACAGGGCTGTCCTGCCTCCCAGGAGCCAGGGATGTGTCCTCAGGTCCCCTACCTTTGGCTCTGCTCTGTGTCCTTGCTGGGGAGCAGTGGCGGCAAAGATGGGAGTGTCTCAGGTTTCCTGAGGAGGGCAAAAGCCACAGGTGGGTAACAGGGGACAAACAACCCACACCTGCTCGGGGCAGGACCCCAAAACCCACAGCCTTGTACCTCACAGATTCCCCTGCTGGCAGCCCTTGGGGACAAGGCCTCACCCTCCCTCCTGATGGGCTGAGGAGGGGGCTCAGCAGAGTCAGACCCTCCCAAGCTGACACCCTCACCCCTGTGCCTGGCACAGCGGGTCACCCCTGGCACCCATTGCCCCCATCCCACTGACGCAGCCCCCCCGAAGCAGAGCTGATACTCACGGGCCAGGAACCTGCATTTTGACCGTGCGGTCACAGGACAGGCACGTGAAAGGGACTGGTAGCTGCCTAAGGATGGGGAGAGACAAGGGCTGGGTGAGCTCCTGGGGGGCCACAGCTTCATCAGCATCGCACCTGTTCGTTAGGCGGCTAAATTGGTGCAGTGCCAGGGTAGCACATGGGCAGTGTCTGGGACAGCTGGACGGAACAGGACCATGGTTGTCCCCAAAGCCATTGCCATCCCCATCCCACTCACTTCCTCAACCCAGCAGCGCTGTCACCCTCTGCCGTCTTCTTCTCAAGCTCCTTGATGCTCTTCTGCCAGGTCTCCTCCATCTGTTTATGGAAATCCTTCAGCTCCTGGCGATCCAGCTGTGGACAGGTGCACACCCTCAGCCAACTGCCCCGGCATGGATCATGGCGAGCTCCAGGAAACAGTCTTGGAGGGAGACCCTCAGGAGATGCTGTCTGAGGCCCCAAAGGTGCCAGTTTCACACGGCAGGGATGAGGCACTGCTCACCTTGTTTCCTATCATGTCACTGAGCTCCTGCTGAATCTGATTCCAGTGTTGATTCTGTCCTGACATCTGGGCTTGCATCTCCTGCATCCTCTGATCCAGCCGCTCCATGCTTGCCTCAAACTGGGTGGAACTGACTTTGCTGCCCAAGGCAACTTTCTAGCAGAGGAGAAAGGCAGCAGTGAAGAGAGGAAAGGGTTGAGGAATGACCGGCAGGGCCAGGGCATGTCAGGGGCACAGGGAGAAGCACTCCCTCCGTGCCATCGTGCCCCTTTCAGGGCCGGTTGGCACCATCCACCACATCACACCCATGGGGTTGGTCCCACTAGCGGAGGGGCAAGAGACCTGCACATGTTCTGGAAATCCTCCCTCTCCCAGGCCACTTCTGCCACCCAGCCCCCAAGGGACACCGGGCATTTCTCCAGGAATCCCTGGGCTGGCACAGAGGTCCCTCAAGACAGTACCATATCCTTTGCCACCAACATGTTCTGCTCATCTGCTTTGTCCTTCTTCAGTGTCTCCAAGGACTGGAACAGCATCTTTCAACACAGAAAGCAGCCCATGAATCCACAGCAGGGGTGGAGCTGCCTCCTGGTCAGCTGAGCATTCCCTGCTCTCCCTACCCAAAGTCTTCTGGGAAAGGGATTTGGAACGTGCTCAGGGCTGTGAACAGGTTGGCAAGGGGATAGATTCTTTGTGGTGCCCTGCCTGGAGTCTGCCTGGGGGATGCTCTGAGCCCACAGGACTTTCAGTCACACACCTCAATATCTTTCTGCTTTTGCTCACAGTCCTTCTGGAGGCTCACTGAGACCAAGCTGAGCTCCTCACAGTCCCCCTGAATCTTCCTGATCTTCTTCACCATGTGCTGCAGCAGCTGCTGGTCCTGCTCCAGGGAGGAAGAAAAGATGATGCTTAAAAAGGGTGGCTGGTTCCACGAGCCCACAGTGCCAACAGGACATTGGCACCAAGGCTTTCATTTCCTTCCATGCTGCTGACTGGTCCCAGCCAGCCTGGGGGCACTGAGGGGCTCCCCCACATTTTACAGCAAAGCAGAGTC
>NW_020955293.1:1380731-1405991 GCF_003031625.1 Empidonax traillii | reverse complement strand
AGGCAATTTCAGTTGGGGGAGAGAAATGAGAATATGTGAAAGAAACAGTTCTGCAGACAGCAGGGTCAAGGAAGAAGAGAGGGAGGAGGTGCTCCAGGCACTGGAGGAGGAATTCCCCAGCAGCCCATGGTGCAGCCTATCTTGAGGCAGCCTGGCCCCTGCAGCCCGTGGAGGTCCACAGGGGAGCAGAGATCCACCTGCAGCCTGTAAAGGAGACCCACTCCATAGCTGGTGGATGCCTAAAGGCAGCTATGACTCCATGGGAAGCAGGATCCTTGTAGAACCTGTGGACCCATGGAGAGAGTCATCCAGGTTGGAGCAGGTTTGCTGGCAGAACTTGTGACCCCATGGGGCACACAGGATGGAGCAGCCTATTCCTGAAGGACTGCATCCCATGGAAAGGGACTACACTGGAAAAGTTCCTGAAGAGCTGCAGGCTATGGGAAAAACTCACATGGGAGAAGGTCATGTATGGTTGTCTGCCGTGGGAGGAACCCCACGCTGGAGCCGATAGAGTGTGAGGAATCCTCCCCCTGAGGGGGAGGGAGCGGTGAGACAACGTTTGATGAACTGACCACAGCTCCCATTTCCCCGAGCCACTGAGGGGAGGAGGGAGACAAAATTGGGAATGAAGTTTAGTCCAGGAAAAAGGAGAGGGGAAGGCATTTTGAGATTCACTTTTTGTTTCTCATTATGTTTCTCATTATGTTTCTCATACTACTCTGATATGATTAGTAATAAATTAAACTAATTTCCCCACGACAGTAGTTGGTGAGTGATCTCTCCCCATCCTTATCTTGATCCAAGAGCCTTTTGATATATTTTCTCTCCCCAAGCCAGCTGAGGAGGGGAATGAAAGAGTGACTTTGGTGATCAATCCCCCACAAACATGCTTGAGATAATCAAAATATTTCAGGGTCCATTAAATCCACCAATATTTTACACAGGACTAGACATTTCAATATGAAAATTGAAGTCAATCCAGAATGCTTATGGTATTTAAATACTAAATCTGGTTCAAAAATTGTTTTCACAACCTTGCATGTAGATCATTTCTGAAACACCTTATGAGTAAAAAAAATGTAAAGAGGGTTAAAATTAAAACACAAAATTTTAACCTTTCCAAAGATATTCTTTAGAAATATGCTCATTTTTTGCTCCAATAAAATTACATTTTAAACAAATGCACACTTTAAAGAAATACTACATGGTACATTTCAATAAAATAGATTTTACAATTTTTACAATCAGTTTTGGGCAAAAGTCAATAAAACTAAAAAACTATCAGAAAATATATACATTTCTACCAATAGGAAGTCACAAGCAAATGCAATTTTTTGTTAGGCCATGCACAAATACAGTTTTGCAGGTAAGCCATTTGCACTTTAATCAGCCAGTATATACATTTACCTGACTTGGTGGTTTTGGGAAAAGTTAAAAGCTTCTTAAATAGGTATTTTGTCCTCATGAAGAATTATTCTCTATCAAATAAGCATGTGCTTAGGAATTGTAACGCAATTGAATGCCAGCCTCTGTTTTCAGCTTAGGTCCCTGTCCTGGATAAATGCCAGATCCTTAACAGCTGTTCTGTCCTCCTGCTTGGCTCATCGTGGTTCACTCAGGCAAACTGTTGTTCCTCAGCTCTCATCTCAGATACTGTGGGGTTGTATCTTCTGTAAACAGGGAGATTGTTTCTCGAGTCTTCACTAAGTCAAACACTTCAAAAATGAAGTTGATATTCCATTCTCTTAGGAAGAAGACTGGAACTAGATGTGCCTCACTGATCTCAATAATGTTATTTATTTCAGTGGGTTTAGGGTTGTTTTTCCATTCAAAGTCTTCCAATGTAAGGACAGATTCTCTAACTATGCAAAGATTTATCCTAACATTTACAAAACAAAACTAAAACACCCATAAAAAAACATTACATGAAAAAACCCAAAAAATTATCTGCGCAGACACCAAAATACAGAGTACTTCTTTTACTAAGAATTGACTTATTGGACAGCATTAGTACACACATGCAATGAAATTGAATAAATAATAGTATTTGCACACAACTTTTAAAAAAGCCATGTAAGAGGCCTCAAAGAAAAGTCTTGTATGATTTATCCATATTATCCTACCTCAAATGTCCCACTTCAAGCCTTTTAATATCATTTTTTGCAGGATATTTTGGCAAGTGATATTGACCACGTCTGCAATGTGCCTTGAATTCACCCCCAGCCAAGCATGTTAGCTTTTCTTCAACTATTGGTATTCTGAATTTGGACCTTTATGCTCTAGCTCTGGATCTATAGTAGTTATCTTTTTCTTTTTTCCAGTTACTCCATGTATCATCTTCCTTTCCATTAAATACATTTTAAGGTCTCCTACCTGAAATTTTAAAGAGCATTTCTCTCCAACCCAATGAGGAAAAACCTCATTCTAAGCAATCTTACTGGACTTTCCTTGTATTCTTGGCCAGGATCAATCAAGCTTAAAATAGCAGAACACTACTAAGTTTCACTGAGTCATGGAAGCATTATTGGGAAGAGCCCTGTGGAGGTTATGTAGTCCAAGCTCTACCTCAGAACTCAACTAGTTTCCAAAGTTGCCATTAAGTATCCAAAGTTAAAATTAAAACAAAAGTTTAGAAATCTTCAAAGTTGCGTCAAAATACGCAACTTTGATAATAAGCAGTAACATATAATGAGATGAAAATTATTTCCTTCACATGTAAAATTTCTTTTAAGAGTAAAATATTCTTTTAAGTTTTCTGAAAGCAAAAATGATCTTGAGAATACACCATTGCTTACCTAGGTATTATTGAAGGAAAATCTCAACTATTCAATTTAAAAATGCTAACTGTAATATAGAATTACATTTTACAATGTAGAATTTCTATTAAAGGATAAAAGTTTTGAAAGTGGAGTTTAAAACAAATGTTTTGATAGAAATTGGTTTCTATGGTAAAATGTTACACAATCAGTTCTTACAGAAATAGCAGAAACATTCTTGATGAAGGGTTCTTCATTTTCTATTTTGTCTCGTCTAACAGATTTTCACTGTCATTAATTACTAGTAGGAAAGAATTCGTAGATAACGACAATCTGTCTCAAAACTGGAAACTCCACATTTAATGACAAGCTATCTTAGTGCACGGATTGCTCCTTTTTTTATTTTGTCTCTTCAATTTTTTTTTTCCATAGGATTCTATGTAGACAGCAGAAAATTTAGAATATCTGGCCCCTTTTCTCGCACACAGAGATAGCTTAGAGTGTTTTATTAAAATATTTTACGGTCATACTTCATAAGTTCTTCCTACAGCTTACTCAAGAATTTATCAGCAATGTTACCAGAAGTAGATGTTAGCTACTGAGGTAATTAGTTAATTCCTACAAATTGCCATAAGTTTGAAATCCAACTTCCAGAGTTCCCTGCTATAGAGGAAGCCAAACTAGAAAGAATCTAATCTTAATTATGATAAGGCTGACATTGGTTCAGTTTGCCAAATATTTAGACAGACTATTGTCTCAGTAAAATTATGTTCTCAGTGAATTTTTGCAATTCCCTTCTTATACTGTATACTGCAGAGAACAAGAATGGTTTAAATTTTTTGGTAATATAGGACTTTAAATATGTTTTCCTTTTTTTTTTTCTTTTTTTTTTTTACCAAGACCTAAGAACACAATGAATGTTGCAGACAATTGTAGTAAAATATAAGGTATATTCAAACTAGTCTGTGAAAGAAAAATGGTAGCACCATGTAACTAAAAATGTTAATCCTTTATACGGTATATCTCAAACAGAGAACAATCCAAGGTTCTTGGCGGAAAACTGCAATGTGTTATTTGTAACTATGATAGGAATTTTTAAAAATTGCCAGAAGTTAAATCTGGAACAATATGTTTCCTTTATTGAAAATGAATCATAAAGCCTTTTGCTGTTTTTTATTGTATACATGAATATTTGCACAATGGTATGCTTTTTTTTAAACTTTTGTTTTATTTTATCTTTGAGCTGAAAAATCTTCTGCAGAGTTTTCCTATTGCTACAGCTACAGATCCTCTAGTTCTCGAATGTGTGTATGGAAAGAAGGCTAAAACCAGTCTGCTAATGGCTACAAGAATTTTTTAATTACCATCTATCCAATATACTGCACTGGGACATAATTCCATTATTAAAACATTGATGCATATTCTGCTTGTGAGAGATTGGTATACAGCTGCCTAGTTACAAGAGCTGAAAGTGAATTTTGATTTATTGGTCTGTTAAAGAATTTAGAATCAGATTATCTGCTTCTAGAAAGGAGGGATCCAAATATCTGCACTCCCAAGTTTTGTAGAAGCTGTCTCAGGACTGCTTTCTACAATGCACTGTCCCAAATGCTTCCTACATACTATTTCTTGAGTTACCTCTGCTGAGACTGTTTTGCATGAGGAAATGCATAATGGCATATGATTGTCTATACATCATTGTTAAAAAGATATTTTCAAAGTAGAGACCAGAAAAAGAGTTGTAACTGTAACTTTCCAGGAATTCTTGCAAATACAGTGCGGACACCACACTATGCAAGGAATAAAATGTGGTCCAGTATGCACTGAATTGGTGTGTAGCTTCTTTTTGATGTGTTTTGGAAAGTGTATGTGGCCCAAAGTTAACATAACTAACTGCTGACATTCACAAAAAGACATGGAAAAAGAGCTGCTTATTCAGGAACTCTCTCCCTTGTGCTGTGTGTGTGTGTGGGGGGGGGGGGTCTTGGTAACATAAAGTCCCAGATTTAATTGTTTCACACCTTTCTATTGCTGATTTTTCTAGCTGTAGTCCTTTGTCCTGTATTTGGTTTGCTTTCACTGTGCTGCAGTTCTTGAGGACGTAAAGTTTATTGACCATATGATAGAACACTATTTTATTGTGAGCTGTTTTCCTTTTTCATGAAAAGCTGTTAAAAGTTTATATGTTCTTTATTTTTCTTTGTATCTTTAAGAAGCTCAGAGAAGTATTCATACTCTCAACATAGATGAGGCAAGATTTGTCAATGTAAATATTTTGTAGATCATTCATTGTAGCTGAAGAAAGCCTGGGCACTTTCTGGTTCATAAAACCTCCATTGTGCCGGTGATCTGAAAGAGTATCAGCAACTCTCATAAAAGGTTTGATTTTTTTGACTCCCTGAAAACATCAACACTTAATTATATAGCCCATCACAGCTACTCCACTACACATTAAACACTAACTAAAAGGCTGAAAAGTCAAACCTTTGTGCTAGGCTTTCAAGGTTATAAAGGTGTAAACAAAAGCAAGCTTGGCTCTCCCTGTCCCCTTCCCAGGGTAGGAGGGATAAAGGTGAGCACAGTTAATCCTTTGAGCATCTATGGTAGGTTAGATGCAGGACAGCCATCACTGAGTGAAATCCCATGGTGGATACTCAGGCTGTGCTGCTTTCCATAGGAATTCAGATCATCATGAGGTGCAAAAGCTTCTGCAAATTGTGTGGTGGAGACTGATAACCTCTCCGGAATGCAAAACAAGGAGGAACCTTTCCAGCTGTCCCTTCCCTCCCTCTTATGGCATACAGCCCACACACTCATTTCTAATTTTCAGTCTCAGCTCCTGGAGGCAGTATAAATTTACAGTTATCGAATAGCATTTAAAGATAGTCAATATTTTACTCAGAAAACGTTTAACTGCTTTTCTCCCACGGCTGGCAATCAGTGACCTTTCCTTTTTAAACTCAAATGATGTGCAAAGAAGTGACTGCACAAGTGGGAACACTGTCAAAAACTTAAAGCTAATTCAGAGCTCAGTACCCATGAGCTGAGCCCAGTTCTGATATGGTAGGGTGCAAATATATTTCTAAAATACAACAAATACTGGATGCTGGATAGAGGTAGCAGAGCATTGTAAGAATGCATTTATTTTGGTTGCAATTGGAATTTTGCAAAAGAAACAAACAAAAAGATATTTTTAGTACAACTGCAAAGATTTCAGAAGGAAAGAAAATACGTTTAAGGCTTGTCTTCTTGCTTAGGAAAAACAAGGATTTAGCCTTCTCAGTCTGAACTGCAGTTTTGCATTAGAAAGAATCCTAGCACCTTGTGCATGCATACTGAAAAGTCTTGAAAGTATTCATTGCAGAAAAGTTGGATGTCTTACTGCCCCCATCTTGCTGTCAAATGACTTTGTTTATATACTGATTCCCTATTCAGGGATATGCCTCAGTGACCTGCCTTTGGCTAATTAAAGTTTGAAAATTCAACTTTCTAATCCACACCTTAAATCCATAAATAATAGTCAGGTGAGAAAATTTATGCTCCTCTGAATATCTCTGTATCTCACAATGACACCTATGCATTAACCTTTAAAGACTTCTATAGTAATGAATCAGAGTGCTTTAAACACTTATGAGTGACCTCTTCTAACTTCATTAATGACTCTACTAATTATATAGTTAATCATGTCATAGTGAAAGCTGAAAAAATAGATAACAACCACGTTTCCTCTTTTCATGATGTCATTGCTCTTTCTAGTTTCACTACAAAGACACATTAAAAGAAATCAATTATATACAAGTTTATTTTGGACTTCATAGAGGAAAACAATTGCTTTTATGGCAAGAAAAAAAAAAAACACAAGATACTGTGTTTTGGGATTTCAGTTCATAATGCTGAGATTTTTACCTGTTCAAAACCTCTTTCATGGATTTATTTCCAGGGTATTGTATCAAAAACTGGGGCAAAGCCACTGTCATCTTGGGAAAACTATAATATAAATGAAGAAACGGTGTGGAATTAAGCATAGCACAAATCGGTTGGACAAGGAACCCCAGTCCCAGCACAGAGGGATTACAGAGCAGACAAGGTGTTCTTTCTTCTCATACTGCTTTCTCTATTTTTAACTAGCAGAACATAAAACAGAAGGCATGAAGAGGTGCATTTGTACCTCGATCTTGCAACATGGTGTGCAAGCAACAAAGGACACGTGTCACACTTTCCAGACCAGATCGTGGTTGAGAAGACTCATGAAAACAAAGAGGGGAAGAGATCTCACATTTGAACACAGATTACCAAATCGGTCTCCAGCATTAATCAGCATTAATCAGTTATTAATATTACATTAAAAATCAGGCCGGTTTCAGGGAAAATGATCTTCCTTTTAACAAAAGCTGAATTTGTTGTAGAAGGAATGGATCTTCAAGACAGGAAACGTGTTCAGTTCACTATGAGCTGAAACTACTTGTTCAACTAACACTCTGGAAATTCATTGTTTAGATAAATGTGTCTTAGCTTGATTTACTTTCTCAGAAGTTAGATACCCCAGTACAACTGTCCCTTAAGAGACAAAAAGGAAAAAATAAATGAAATTAATGATAACGGATTTACAAGGTGGTCTGATTACTTTTGGAAGTCCAAATGATACTTATCTGAAAATACTTCTGAAAATCCTATCAACTCCATCAGTGTTTTGGTACATCTTATACACTTCCGAGTACTTTCAATTTCTGATTTTTAATAGATCAACTGCATCTGATGATAACTGAAACAAAAATGAGGGGGTTTTTGATTTATATTTTGTCTCATTGAATCAGTTGGTGATGATATTTTCCAGGTATGATTTATGTATTCCTACCTGCTGTAGGTGAAAAATTGCTTTCTTATTGCCTTGCATACTTTGGAATAATTCACTCAGAAAGAAAAGGGAACCTCTCACACTCCTTGTGCATCCAAAGCTGCTTATCATTTTTTTTGCACTCTGTAGAGAGCATATGAACGCTACTGAGTAAAAATTGCATCTAACAACCAGTTATTCTTAATCATTCCTTTAGCTTAGAAAACATTTCCCTTCTCTCAGAAATTTGAGCTGTGCTTTTTGATATCTTAAAATGCTTAAATGCAGAATGAATATAAAAAAATGAAAAAAAGTAACAAAAACTTTTACTGAGAACAAACTTATAAACAAGAACTATCTCTAGTTTTCAATTCATCAGACTGTATAGTTGAAACATAACTGGAATTAATCTTTACTTGATTGTGCTGGCATATAAAAGCATCACACAAAATAGAGTAGAAGCAAGGAAATTCAACTCTATGCTTTCAACATTCTTTTAAAAATCTAAACAAGCAGTTTAAAAATTGTAAAATC
Organism: Empidonax traillii; assembly: GCF_003031625.1. NCBI lineage: Eukaryota > Metazoa > Chordata > Aves > Passeriformes > Tyrannidae > Empidonax > Empidonax traillii. The sequence goes on along the minus strand of NW_020955293.1, from coordinate 1,397,864 downwards.
ATAATACATGAGAAAAATTACCTTTATTCTACGGTTAAATGGTTGCTATAATAAGTTTATCCATTTTCGTGCAGAGTCTAATTCTTTCCTTGTATTGTCTTTTCAGTGCAGTCGTGGGTAGGAATATCCTGATGGGAACATTTGGGCTTTGAGAAAAGGCTTGTCAAAATAGATACAAAGATATTTTCAGAGACAATTTAGAGCAGTGAATACTTGAATTTTTCCCTATTTGAGTCAAAACAAAGTAAGCAAAGTCATCAGTGTTTATTGACATCATCAGTTCATCTAAAATATGTTTATATTAATTACTTACTAGGAGTAGGTTATGCTTGATATAATGACACACATTTCTTGGGATTAAGAGAGGCTGATGCTATCTCAAAAGAAAGAAATTATAACTTTGGATTTCTGTGCCTTCCAGACTGCCAGCAAGATGATATTCCCTAGGCCTTATTATCAGCTCTGTCCACGACAATAGGTAACCTGCAAGAAGACCTTGTTCAAGCTCTTTGTTTTTCAGTTCAAAAGAGGGGAAGACACCATGCCATTTGTAAAGTAGTCTGAGGCGTGGGGATGAAGTTTCTGTTTACCATCGGTGCTTCTACTCTTCAAGATGTTCCACTGTTTCTTTGTATGAATACTTAGATGAGTAAACAAGCCAAATTACACTGCTATTTGAACACACTATCTTCTCTTTTAATAGTTCTATAAGAAAACTATTATGTATTGGTGATTACATATGCAGTGTGCTGAGTTGTGAAAAAGTATTCCCAAGAATGCAAAGAAATGGTTCATAAAATTGCTTTGCCTCAGCTGAAAATACTCATAATTCAATAGACAGGATACCAAACATAAATTATTTTGATAGAATGTATTGTGCTTGGAAAGGAGACTATACCAAGCAAGGAATATTGATGTGTGTAAAATGAGATTATCACTCTTTCTGACATAAATGTTATTTCTCTTGAGAACAAACCTCTATCAATATCCTTAATAGTTACATCCTCTAGCAAATAATCATTTCTGAACACAATAGGCAGAGATAAAAGACAACATTCTTCTTTGTTTCACCAGTTAAGTGAAGATTCTAGCAGAGCTTCTGAACTGGACTCACTTTATTTTAATCCCTAAAAATTATTTTGGCTCTCTGCAGGTCAGTTCTTAAATTTTATGTAGCTCCTATCTCTTTAAGTTGTAGCCATTCTTTCTTTTCTTTCAGTTGTTTCTTTTCTTAATATTTCTCTTGTTAACATGGGGAAAAGAGGAGTCTTGAATGTCAAGTCCCATCTCTCTTGAATATTGTTTTTTATAGAAATTCCTTGATAACTCTCATTGCGCTCTTCCTAAGTGCTACACAACAATGCTTGGGATTTTCTTCTTTGTTCCCAGGTTTTTTAATTCCTCTACCTCTCCTTCTTCTCTTCTGCATGCACTGTTCCATTTTTCTATATCTTTCACAAACCCTTTTTACTGCAGTGCAGTGAGACTGCTTTCAAAATTGAGCAGTGATTCTTTTATCTCAAAGGTGGAGTCCCATAATACCTACAGCTTCAGTGACCTGTAATGCTGTCCTGAGACTAGCCAAAATGCTGCTTTCATTTTCCCCAGATAACCGTAGTCCCTCAAGGGAATGGAAGGCATCCTAGATATGCATCTTCAGCTGTCGGGAAAGGCCATGGGAAATAGTACAGCTATGGGCACCAAAAAGCCCTTTTGATCATGAAGAGTGTGTTATGCCTGATTATACAGACCCTAGAACATATTGTGTTGCTGAGAGGAGTCTCAGTAGTCCCATCAAAGGAAAGGATCAAAGGAGGATAAGCAGACTGATAGTTTAGGTAAGGGGTGATCAAACAGGGGAAGCTTACTTGTGAGCAAAAACTGGGGATTATGTTGTCAAGCCTGCTTTCACTAAATACCATGGAATATATTTAGCTGGCTCCCTCTGGGGCAACATGGAGAATGTAAAATGTTTTTCAAAATTCCATCTTAGATGAGAGAAAATGTTACACTTTGCAAATTATTATTTTCATTCTCTGTCATTGAGGATTCCCTAGAGGCACTGTAGCTTTAAGTGGCAACTTATTTGAATGAGCACTGCTGCAAGGATTGTAAGAAGCATCAAAACCCATTTGAACCATTGAGTTACCTGGCAATTACAAGGGACATTTATAGAACAGCACAGCATTTGAACATTGATTCAGTGTTTAAATATTCCCTTTGTTCAGACACTTCCTTTTTTTCCAAAAACAGTGAAAATTAAAAGAGCAAAAGAAGCATCCTCTTTCTTTTAACCAGAGTAAATTGTATTAAGGCAGCAGTTAGCAATTATTATCATAAACAATTGCAGTTCTTGGTGAGACAGAGTCTCAGAGATGCATGAAAACCTTTAAGTGGAGGCTTCCTCAAGCTTCTCCACTTATATTCAAGATCCAGAAATGGAAGAATGAATTCTGCAGTCACTGATCAAATAAGGATGTGACATACTGAATTTGCTGGATGTCCTTTTTAATCAATGCAAACAAATGAAATTTCTCACAAGCATGCTGGTATCACTGTGTCAGAAAAATTTGGATGAATTTGAGAATTTCTGCTCCACGGAAGCTTTGATAATTTCAGGTAAATGCCAGGTATATTTGAAAACTTGTTTTTGCCTTATTCACCTTACGTAATACTTTGTTTCTGAGACGTTAACTCTCAACTCAGGTATTGCATATATCTATTTCCACATCAACCAGTATAGCATCACTAAATTTGTTGCAGTTCATCATTTATTATAATAATGACACTGATCAATTTTTTTTGCAAAATAACTAGAAAAATGTATTTGTTAGAGGAAAAGTCATCATTGTCCATCCAGGTTAGGTAAACAACATGTGTTGCCTAAAATACAACATCAGTCCCGAGAAATGTGGTAACGGAGAGGTGTGGAACTTGCACTTAAGTCTGAATTGTGGCATAAGGAATAATCAATTTGCTTCCTGCTATCAGAAAGCTTTCTTCTTGCTTTGCCTGTCACATTAAATATTGAAACCTTCTGCTGAGCAGTGGAAATATTGGGAGCCCTCTGTCTGGGTCTACTGGAAGAAACATTATTGATATAGAGTGTGCAGCACATTTTCTTTGTGTAATTTATGGGTTTGATTTTCTCATACACTGATTTTTACACAGAGGGGAAGGGGTCAAACTGCATTGTCAGCTTTCTCTTAAGATGTAGCTTTAGGTTTAAAGAGGCATAAAACAGTTCTGAAAAGGTCATTCTGACCAAGGAATCAATTCAAGTTACAGAGATTGAAGAAAACTTCAAGACATGAAATTCTACAGAAAATTTATGCAAGGGTATGAACTTCTAGCAATCAGTAATTATTTTCCCCTTGTGTCAACTTTTATCCACTTCCTTTTAGAGAAATCTGGAAAAAATGGTAAGTTAGCAAAGAAATATCCCTACTTGACAGTTCCAGAAGAAAACATGGATTGTTTTTCAGTGTAAATTTAAGATGAAAAGAAGCCAGGTGCTGATTTTGTGGAATATTTTGAAATGTTCTGGATTTCATTTTGCTTCAGAAAAAGGCAAACTTGTTTTACCTTCTTTATAGCAGGACTATAAAGTAGTCCTGCTTTGTTCCTTGTAAAGTTTTCTCATGCGAGAAGTTGTGTCACCTAGCTGATTATAATGCAGGACTTCCAGTCACATACTAAAAGCAAGTACTTATTGCACGTAACAATCTTACCTCTCGGATTTCCTGTGCCGTTACAAAGATGAATTTGATTACACAGCTTGATTTTCACAGAGACTTGGTGAATTGATAGAAAGGTTTGCATGCAAGATTTTATCCATATTTAGTTTCAGGCTGTGTCTCATGCACTATCATGCCACACAGAATCAGATCAGTAAACTAATGGGATCCTTCTTCAATACTTTTGTTTTTTAAAAAGAAGTCAAGTAAAGGTAGAGAAAGAAAGGCAGTAGATTTTGTTGATTCCTTGTGGCACTGATGCCTAAATGGCTGTGGGGAAAAAAGACTCCAAGTCAAATTAGGTAGGAGATAAGGATACAAAGGTTTCAATGAGCCCCCAGGCTTTCTGGAATACCCCCAGTGCGCTCCCGAAATCGAGATGTTCACAGTTTTTATAATGATTTTCACCCAATCCAGTCCAGCCACCACCTGGGTTCTGCACCCACCACGCCTCTTGGAAATTGGGTCTGGAGGTGTTTTGGGACCCCCTCTTCTTCATCTTCATCTTCATCTTCATCTTCATCTTCATCTTCCTCAGAGCATGTAATGTCCTTGGAGGCCTTCCAGAATTCTAGGCCTGAAGGTTGTTTGGTCTACAGCTATATCTTGTTCCGTAGGGTTAGGATGTTCTTCTACAATTCTTCCTTGAAAAAGAGACTAAACAGGCTATGGAATTTAGGGAATTGATATGGAAATGGGTAACAGGGGTTTGAACTGGTGTGTTAAGGGTAAAGGGATAACATGCTGCTACTCTAAAAATCTACATTTACTACATAACTACTTCTAAGATCTACAAAAATTAAAAAAATCAAAACATCAAAACTCCAAGGTATCACACTCTTCCAAAATAAGACATACATTTTTAGGATAAAAGCACAACATTTAGATGAAGAATTATAATGCATCTAAGCTATGACTGAATTAAGACCAAAGATTTTGTGCCCTATGAAATACAAATATGAAATTTTGAATCAGGAAAAAGGTGTCCAAAATATTCCTGACTGATATCTACAGGGTTCAGACAAGACAACTTGATTCAAGTCCAGAGACACTGCCCTAAAATATTTATTCAACATTTTCACAAGTGCCATTCTGTGAGAAGTCAAGAAAAGTACTGAGAACTTTATTAAGAAAAGCAAGTGTTATGTGTTTAAAGATCATCTTCAAAAATATATTAATATCCAAAACAGAATTAATTTATTCAAAGTTTGAAAAAAAACGTAAAAAATGAAATTTGTCTAAGTCCAGGGTTACTACAAATATTTGTAAGAAAAATGAACCTAGAAAATGACACAGGTTGCTCAGCTGGTTGAATTACTGAAAAAAAAAATTGGAATTTTAGCAATGTATCAAGACAAATGTATAAATGTAAAGACATTCTGAAGTCCATTGTTTGCTTATCATGATCTATCAGATAGATTTATAATAAGGGATTTCTTAGAGAGTTGTATTTTTTAGTTGCACCTAATGCAGTATAACTGTCAAATAAGCTAATGAGTAAGTAGGGATTCTTAAACACAGATTGCATGTTTGCTGTGTGTATATATTAAATCCATATGCTAAAAATGATCAGGATGATACTGAAATCATCATCTAGACAGGATGTTACTTCTCTCGGCAGAAGCTGTGATTATTAGCCATTAATTGGAATTGCCAAACTGGATGTCCTTGACCTTTAAAGGGTAAAAGTAGGGACATTTTAGTAAAAACCAACTCTTTTTAAATTAAATAGGACACTCCACATAAAATCAGCAGTAACTTTTGGAACTTGGGTAGTGACTTTTCATAGATATTAGCAAGACTTTATTCCATATTGAAGTCACCTAAACTGTGCCTGAAAAGTTAAAGAACGGTGCTTAACCTACTTTAAAAGCCTATATGGGAAGAAATAAAGTGTCAGAACTATGTAACCAATCAATTTTTCAATCCCTTTTCTCCCTCTCAGTGTGTTCATCTTGGTGATTAGTTTACACAAACTTTCTTCTAATCCAGAGCTGATAGCAGATGTGCTTGGGCAGGATGATTGCTGATAAAAAAGATTTATTCTTATCTTCTCAAGCTGGTCACGGTTCTCTCTTGAAATATAATTTCTGCCTTGAGAAAAGGCATTATTGAGGAAAACAGTGTCTCCTCCTCAAAAACTGCTCACCAGCCTTACCTTCCTCTTTTGGCTTTGTTGCCATGTGTTTGCATCTGAAACTTTTCAGATATCTTAATCTAATGTGAGAGACTGCACTGTGGATTGCACTGGAAAACATCACATGGCCTCTGAGAGAGCATTAAGTATTCTGGTATTTCACTCAATTCTCACTGGTAGGTACTGCCTGGATGGTTTCTCATTGATTTTCTGACATATTTAAGGGCAGGAGTAACTTCATTTTCTCAGACCAGGTTAGAATTATACTCTGTGTCATACCCAGCATTTCCATGACACAAAAAATTTAATTTACCAAGAAAGGTTTATTTTATTTTTTTTCTAGCAATGCCAGTGCTGATACCCATGTTCAAGAAGCAGTCAGATTTTCCTTCATTATTATCTCTCTGTGTGCCAGGCAATGCATTAGTATAAAGCACCTTTGAACCGTGTTGTGCCATCAACCTTTTGAAGCACTTTGAAAGTGCATTGAAACCAACAGGGAGTCCTATTTAATAGGCAATTGTACTGCCTTGGGATGTTTGCTAAAGCCACACTGTCTTCTGGAATAAGAAAAGCAAGAGAAAAGAAATTGGCGCATAATTAGAAAATATAGTTCATTCCATACAGTTTGTTCAAACCAAAGCAGTTCTGTTGCGCTGGATGGAGTTTTTTTAGATAGACACAGAGAAATAATCAGGAAAAGAGGGGGACCTTGGATGACACTGCTTGTAACACATGAGCAGCTTCGAGAAATGCTGTTTTGTTTTTAATCAGAAAGTGAAGGGCTGGCAGCTGGCTGCCCTGGGCTATAATTTAGCAGAGCACTCCAGCATGTAAGCAAATGGGACTTCAGTAGGCCCTCAAGGTGCCAATTCAGCAAAACCTGCCCTTTCCCCTCGGCAAAGCTCTGCCTCTCCACTGGAGATAGAGAGTTCCTGCAGTGCCTGCACTCCTCCTGCTCTCCAGTTTACTGTCCCTCAGCAAACGACTCAAAGGTAGGCTCTTCTTTCACAGACTGCTAGCGGAAGTGGACAAAAAGGCATGACAGAGAGAGATTTAAGCCTCTTGCCAAGTTCATACAAAGCAACACTGAATAGTAAGCTCATAGAGATGCCAGTCAGTAGCAGTAAAGCTACACCACTTTCTCTCCCTCACTTTAACCTGAACAGGATTTTGGTTGTTCCTGTCCTTAAGTCTCCAGCCAAGCAGGGCGGACAGAAGTATTTGCCAAAAAGCTTGGTGTTGACCAGAATATCCTCTGTGTTACTGAGGAGAGAAGCACAGTGAAATTATGTTTCCTTATGTGCCACTGAAGACAAGAGAAAGCTTCTCAGAGCCTTCTGCAATGTGAGCCAAGACTTGGTATTTTGTACACAGAAGATGTTGGTAGGAAGACAGACACTGGAAGACAGACACTAAGAGAAAAGGCTTTACTAAGTGCTCTAGAAGGATCAAAGTAGTCTTTAACTGTAAATATGTAATTTGAACACCTGACTAGGGAACCTTGTGTGGTATGAAACAGCCCAAAAGAAATCTTTAAATAAAAGTACTATATTGGATTTATAAACCATATGGAAAGTAAAAGCTTCTAACATGGCTAGGGAAACTGCATCAGTTCAAAAGTGCTTTTGAATCTAGGTTTAGAAATTCAGGAGCTGAGACCACTGAGTTTAGGGACTTTACTCAGAAAGAGACATGCCCCTAGCCCCTAGTATTGCAAATCCAGGTGTCAGAAGTCAGTACAGTTCACAGTGCTGAGTTAGGTACTTGGTTTTCTTCATACTAAATGGGATTTGTGCATGAGACTGGGCTGCAGAACACCCCTCTGGAGACAGCTAAGGTGGACAAGGGGATGAAAAGACAGTGTTAGGATTGAAATTGCCCATGGGTGAGCAGAAGATTTGGAGTTCAATGCAAGATTGCAACAATTTAGTGAGGAAATATCATCAGCCTTGGAGAACAAAATCTACAATTCCCTCTCTACACCCTTTCAGTTGAAGATGGACAGCCCTGCAGAGCCCAGGGCCAGGAAAGCAAGCAAGGTGACTGCTTTCCCCTTCTCTTTATAGCAGGATGGATGTGATCCAGCTAATCAGCTTTCTACATGCTGAAAGAGTCCTTTTACTTAATATCTACCTACAGTGCACAGGTTTGTCCTGTTCTGCTCATGAATCAAGACCATTATCCAGTAGCACAACGACATTAAGGTTACTGATACTTAAATTTTAGGACTAAAGAATGACTTTGAAAATAGCATATTAAGTTTTGAGGATGTTCACAGTGTATGAATAAAATTCTGAGGAACTTACTTAACAGAACTAGAATCTAACAGGACTTGATGCGCTATGAATATATTTTAACATATCAATATTATTTGCAGCCCAGGTTAACAAATTCCTTTGATAAGATTGTTGCTTTTATTGTCTAGAATGCCTTCTAGACCCTGAGTATTCAATATTTCTGAAAATTCATTTTATCTTTCACTCTGATTTTTCGTGTTACTATGCCAAAAGATTATTAGAATACCAAATAGAAATGAAATACAACCCCTTATAGACGTGTTTGTAATATAACCAGCAATGTACATGACAAGCTTGAGGAATGAATAAGCACAGAGATACTGAAGCATATTTTGTACCAGTTTCCACACAGTATGCCTTTCTTTTAATTCTGACATGTTCTTTGATAGTATTGTAATGGACAGCAAACCCAGATTTGTCATGATGTTCACATTAAAGCTAAGACTCAGTTATTTCCTCACTGAAAATGAGAAAAGCACCGTACAAAACAAGATAAAATACTACTTCTCAGAAGACTTGGATGTCAAAATTAATTATTTTTTTATAATATGCAAAGATAAAAATTGTCAATCAATAAACAACATATTTTGAGCATTTAAAATAGTAATGATCTCATGCATGATAAATTACTTGTAAGAAATGAAAGTTCATTTGTCCATATAAAAGGAATTGCAAACAGCACATCTTGGAGTAAAGGCCAAAATTTTAATCTCCATACCGCAGTTGAGCTTATTTATAGGAATAATTAATGCCAGATCTGACAGGTACTTACCTAAATGTCAGTCGCTCTATGATTTTCATTGCAAAATGAGTTTATTTGGTCTACAGTATGGTATCTATATATAATATTTCAAAGCCCTAAAGTGTTGTTAATATTAATTCTTTGTATATTAGTCCTACTTTTAAGAAAAAATAGCAGTTTTAATAATAACAGGGGGGGAGGGGAAGAAAAAAAACTACAAACCTAACAAATTATCATCTCTAGCTCTATGTTCCTGTCCTGCCACCAGAAGGAATATGACCAAAGAAGAGCCTTGGTCAACACTGTCTCCTCTGAGTTTTATGTCTTGGTAACTACAACAGGCATTTAATTTAAGTCAGCAATTGAAGAGTTTCTGGTCCAGAATCTGGAACAGAAATCACTAATTGCCAGTATTTGGTTTCTCCCTCCACCTGCATTCAGTCTTATATTTTACCTAGACAAAAACCTTTAAACTAAGACAGTTTGTTCCAGCAACCTAGAGATGTGATATGGAGAAGAACCAAGCACTTTTCAAAAAGAGTCGATAGGATTTAGAGATCAAAGTCAAGACTGATCCAAATATTAAGATGACAGGGTTTTAATTTTTCTGTGGAAGAGCTTTTTCTTGGGAAATTCTCTATTATGAAAATCTTCCATGGGCATTCCTGCTTATAATTGTACACTGATACATAGAAAGTTTATATTCTTTTCAAAGTTTATGTTCTTTTAGTAATTCTTCAATTTCACCTTGCAAAAAACCATCAAGGAATCTCATCATTCAGTTGCAATCTTGTTGGAAGTTTAATTGGAAAACTCTAATTCTTAGACAGTTGAGAATGATTGTTTGTGATCAGTGTTATTCCTCTCCACTGAAGTGCTTCACAATCATTAACTGAATATGAAACTCTTCTGTGGAATGTGATTACTTTTGCTTTGTGAACAGGAGAACAAATGAGAAAAAACCACTAGGAACAGGAGTAATTTTACCTGGTTTTGCTGATTAAAAAAATCAGGTGTCTAGTTTAAGGTGGTCATCTTAAAGTCTCTCTTGTGAGTGCTGAAAATGTTGTTGATAAGCTGGGGATGTTTTCATTATTGCTGAGCAGGACTTGCACAGGGTAAAGGCCTTTTCCGCTTCTCACCCCACCCTACCAGTAAGGGGGCTGGTTGTGCATAAGGAGCTGGAAGAGAACAAGGCAAACTCCAGCTGACTAAAGGGACATTTCAGACCCTATAACATTTGACTCAGTATATAGACCTGGGGAAGAAGACGGAAGGAGGGATGCTGTTGGTCTTTCCAAGTCATCATTATGTATGACAGAGCCCTGCATTCCTGGAGGTGACTGAACACCTGCCTGCCTATGAGAAGAGGTGAATGAATTGCTTTGCTTTGCTTGCATACACAGCTCTCGCTTTACACTATTAAACTGTCTTTATCTCAATCCATGACTTTTCAACTGTTCTCACTTTACCCTCTCCCCTATCCTGAGGATGTGTGTGTGAAAGTGTGTGTGTGTGTGTGTGTGTGTGTGTGTGTGTGTGTGTGACAATTGTCTGCCTGTGCAAGTAGCCAGTGAGAAAAGGAGAGCCTTTTATTCACCACACAAAGAGAGAAAAATCTCTGGGGAGCAGACAAAACTCCCAATTAGGGCAGTTTTTCTACCTTCCCTGAGAAAGAAATACATAAAAATAAGATCCATGAATTAAGTGCTTATTCAGTATAATTATGCAGCTCTTTTGGGTGATTGTTTTTTAGTTCATAACTCATGAAGTACATTATCTGTTAGGACTGGAAGTCGGTTAAACTGTAACATTATAACTTCATGATCAGGCATTTAAATGACAGGGTTTTGTTTAGTTCCATGACTAGATGATTGAAGTTTTATGATCAGGAGCAGAACACCATTAAATTGACTCTTTAATAGGAAGGGTGAGTGCAGCTTGCAAAGCAAAAAAATGAAAGACACAGGCAGGCAACAAGATGTTATAATTACTAGGAAAAATATATTATTTTGATGCAATCTGGGTAAAGCCAGATTCAAACCTTCTCCATAGTCACGGAGAGCTAAAGGACTACAGTTGATAGGCAGCATTCATGTTGCCTCTAAAGATCTGGACTAGATATTCCTATGTGGGCTGTCTTAAATTTAGCAACGTTACATTACAATGAGTAAAATATACCAGTCTTACTGAAGAAGGCAGTTGTTTTTCTTCAATGGACTGCATCATTATGTGGTTAATAATCTCTTGAATCTAGAAGAACACTTTTCTGGGGATATATTCCACATTGAACATATTTCCTTACAACATCTCAAAGATATTTTCTGTTTTTCTGTATGCAAGGAATGTACACCATACTCTCCACTAATGATCGCATACAGAGCTTACTACAGTGCAAAGAGCAAAGCTCAGTCCCAGTGATGAGCTTCGTTCTCATTCAGTCAATTGGCTGTATAAAGTTACTCCAGAAGGGTTCTCACTGATGGGTTAAATTACCTGTTCAGTGCAGAATAATATTCTTCCCCCTGAATGCCTTTCAGCACAGTCAGGAGCACATACGTGCACATTTTCCTTCCACCGAGCTGTAAAAAACATCTGGGATGCCTGTGTAAATTCTTAAATGTGAATATATTGTAACAAATCTTTAGGAATCTAAAGATTTAGATTTAGGAGCACACACTCAGGTGTGCTCCTTAGTTATGTCCTGCACGCCAGACTCTTGCTGGTTATCTCTGATCATCAGAAATTGGTTTATCTCTCTTTTGGACTCTTTGCTGAGAGCTCTTAACTTGGCATGAATGTCTTCTGTGGGGGCACGTTTTGAAGAAATGATGATTGGTTTTGAAGAAATAAAAATTTTCCTTAAAAAACGTTCATCACCCAAATGTCCACAATTATAAGGGTGCTAACATGGTTAAATCAATAATTTTCATGACTTTTTTTAGTGCTTCTTTCAATATTGATTGCATGCCAGAATAATGAAAATGCAAGTGTTCAAGAACTTATAGTCCTCAAAAAAAGGAAAAATGCCATTTCTGTTATGTGGTCCTTTGAGTTTCTTGAGATGAGTACATCCCTATGTGCATATTCTAGGCAGTCTAAAGCACCCCTTGTGAATCATTATTTTATTCCTCTTTTTAAAGTGAGGTGAGGCAGAGAAAAAGAAAACAATGAAGTCTGAAGTCATGCAGATCTGTAAAACTTGTCAAAATAATGTTGTCAATTACTTTCTTAGAAGAGCAGAGCAGAAGAGTGGTGGTGGTTAGTGGAATTCTGTAACAGTGTACTTCTCTGAGAGTTACTGATTACCCTAGGGAATCAGAATCAAAAATGCATTTGAATTAAAGCATTAGCTAAGTAATCCCAGATTGATTTTCCCTTTTACTGAGAAGTCTTGTAACCAAATTGTAAAGGAAAATTTTAAATAGGAACAAACTATGGAAAGGGAAATATTTTGGTAGGAGGGTTTTGGTAGGAGGAAGCTATCACTTCCCCCAGAAGGAAGAAAAATGTCGAGATAATCCAGTGATAACAATTGCAAATGATAACATTAAAAACAATGAAATCTTTAATAAATACTCAAAAGTGGAAATAGAGGGGAACTGATATTACTTGGAATTTACTAAATGCAAGACAGATAGAAATGTAGCTACATACAGACAATGTCAGAATCCATGTCAGAAGTAAAGATATTTTTGAAGGTATGTTAGGAATGAAGAACAGTAAAATTACTCATAAACGATGAAAAAACCATGCATGTTCAATAAATGTTTCTGCCCTTTATTTGCAAAATAACAGAGTTCTGTGATTTGTTTTCAGAGGAAGACCATACACTTTCCAATTTTTAGTACCCTGGAGACGTGATTCACATCTATCCAGAGACAGATATCTTAAATATCAACCAGTTTTGATAAATTGAATCCAATCTGTTTGAGATAATCTTTGCTCTTTGAATATATTACAGAAACTCAAAGAGAAGCAGAATAATTCCCTGAATTTGAAAAGAGCAAGGGCCTAAAGAGCTGTTGGCTGACCCAACTGAAATTAAAGGGAAAAGGTTGGAGCTTGGTAGGAGCACTAGCTGACAACAAAATCAAAACGTAATAGCACAGCAGAAGTCCTTCAACAAAAGTTTTTGAAGAGCAAATCCTATTTCTGTTCTTTGAGGTTAGAAAACTAGTTAATACCAACAACATTATAAACTTTAATAGGTTTGGTATCACCATGAAAACATTAGCGCTCTAGAGCACTAATAAAATTCATGTTAAATGGATAATAACGAGAGAAAACTGTTGCCAGTGGGTATTTGTCTTGAAATAGAGGTCCTAGGAGGATTAAGACCAACCTGACACTGAGCATTTTCATCAGTGAAAGTGTCAACCATAAACATTGCACAAAACGCAAGTGTAAATGCCACAAGGACTTACGGATGAGCAGTGTGATTCATCACATAGAGGGCTCTGGATTACATGATAAGACAGACTCCATTCAAACAAAAATGGAGGTTTTAAACACAGAGAAATGTGAAAATCTATATATAAGAGAAGCAAGTACCTGTGGAAGTGGAGATCTTACACTTGTAAGGAAAGGAACTACTTACAAATTATCTGAGTCTAAGGGAGAAAGCAGCTCAGTTACTGACAGAGGAAGTGACAGGAGGGTTGAATACAGCTCCTGGATGAATAGACAAGGATCTAATGAGTAGAAGGGGGGAGATAATGTTGTTTTTGGAGACTGTCACAGTCAGAGCATTAGTAGGATTTCCCTGTACAATTCTGATGTGCATATTTAACAAATGCTTTGAGGGAAAAATGTTGGGAAGAGATTTTGTAATTCGAAAGAGGTAAAGAAAAAAAGCTGGACTGAAAATTCAGACATAAGTAACAGCTAGCATAAACAATTGCTGAATGCAGAACACTGAATTGTTGCTTGTACAGTTTGATTTATAGAACTTGACAATAATTCTCTGTGAAATGCAGCAAGGTAGATCTTAGCTTTGCAAATACATTTTCTACAACATAAAACAGTCAGTTTGTATTCCCCAGACTAAGAATGGAGAAAGGCTAACATTTTCTGTTATTTATTTTTAACTGCAGCATTATTAAACAGAACTGAAACAGCTACAGTACTGATGTTAGGGATGCAGAATTCAGCACTTGTTGAAATCAACACAAACATTCCTACTTCTTACCCATCTCCAGCTATTAGTGTGGTGCAGAGTTAACATGTATAGGAATGGGTGAGGTCCAGGTCCATAAGTAAAGCTTCTAGATGATATTATAATGCACATAACAGCTAGCAATAATAATAATAATATTTCAGTATAATCCCTGGTGTATTTCTTTGGAAAATTAGCTGTGATTAACCTGCCTCCAATATTTCAGATTCCTATTTAAATTCATCTAAGGGGAATTAGATGGTTATGAAACCAAGTTTATTCTTATTCTCACACCTAGTGAACAATTTCTACAGTAAATAAACACATCAAATCAAATAATTCAGTATAATTGGACAGATCTTTTTAATACAATTCCTAGGAAAAAAAACACAGCCAAACAAAAACAGACCATAGAGAACTATTTCTCCAATATTTTGTGGAGTTTTTGGTTTTGCTTTCAATAACCTAATACATGTGGAAACTCTCCTTTGGAGTGTGCCCTTTCAACAGAGACAGTGATCTAGTCTTTGTATTACAGACACCGGAGTCTAAAAATCATTCAGTGTAGAAACTGCTTTCCACAGTGCCTTTTTATAGCCTTTTTTTAAGAGGATGGATGACTTTGCTTCTAAGTGAAGGGTGGGGGGGAAAGAATAAGAGTTTTATATCTCATTACTGAACAAACTATTTTCTTAATTAGCCTTTTCTTAAATTCTAGTGCACATCTCTAGTTTGGATGCATTCCTTTCTATCTGCATGTTCATCTAGATGCATTTAACTAGATGGCCTGAACAGTGATTGTGTAATGAGCTATATAATTGATTTAAGATATGTACTTAATAATGAGGTAACCTATTATTGCTGCAGGATTAGATTTCAGTAATGTGTTCCCTGTCCTGTTTTTTTTTTTTTCCCCAAGAGAACAATGGCTTGAATAGCCAATTGAGTAACTGTTATCACAGATATTTTATATGTGGAATGTAAAATCTGAGCCTAGTGGAACTGGGCTCAGATAATTCTTGGGGTATGTCCAATGACATTTGGTGTAAATAATGAACCAAAGCATTATGCTTTAGCATTTTGCAGAGTAATTACTCAAACTGAATAATTCAAAATAGGTCATCACTAGATTTAAAATGTGAATGATAAGCAGCCTATGTAAAATGGCTACTATTGCCAAAGCACTCCTTACTCTATAGTGGGTCTGATTGTAAGATCATGTGCAGTTCTCAAACTGAAGTACTTAAGTGCCTATCACATTAGAAATTGCTGTGATTTTTTTTTCCTGCTTTCATTCCTCTCTCTGCTTCAGCTCTATTGCTTTCAAAACCTCTGCCCCCCTACGTTGCCTGAAATCCCAGTTTCATACCTCTGTGTCCACCCACATAGGATTTTGTGTTCAGAAGGCTGTTAAATATCAGATTACTTATAAAATTCAAAGTAGAATATTTTTTCCATCCTCTTCTGCTTCAAAAGAAAAAAGCAAATCTGAACTAACAGCACAAAAAAAAAAAAAGTAAAATATTTTCCTATATATTATACCAAATATTTTGCAACAGTATATACTAGTGAAATTAGCACATAAGTCTTTCTCTCTGTTTATTTCACTACAGATGAGCTAATTTTGTTATTCAGACACATGTGCTTATCTCCTCTGATTTTCCAGGAAACCATATTAAAAATGCTGGAAGCTAGAAGCTAAAGCATTGAAATGACCTGAAAGAAGTTACACCCTAAGAAAGATTTAATGTTTTCTTTTCAGATCTAAGTGCAGTATGTTCCTACCATAGTGATTTTTCCCAGATCTTTAAAATCAACAGACTAATATAAAATTTGAAATGGTAGATAGGAGAGTATAATAATACTACAGATCACATTAGTGTCAGGTATTAGTTCAAAAAGGGTGAGAAATATCCAATTTTGGACCAAAGTCATTCTCAAAGTAAAAGACCATAGCTTAGATATTCCTTTTGCCACCTTTATCATATGTCAGCTAGAGGAGCTCTGGTAAGTAAATACCTGATATACAGGATTATTGTCCCACTTTCAGCCTGCTACTTACGGTATTATATTGCCTGCCCCATCAGACATCTCATTAGTTGTCTGGTATAACCATCACCATGGTAACAGGGAAAAAACCCCGTTTCTCCAGCATCACTGCCCAGCAGCGTTAGGTAATACACATCTTTGGTTCAGTGTGAGCATTGTGGCACTCAGCACAAAACCTTCATCACTCCTCACGGATCCTTCTTCTCCCCCCACAGCTGTGGGAGCAGTAACAGGTCACTGTCACTAAAGGAAAAGCTTCTGGTGACAACCCCCTTAATGAAGATGATAATAATGGCCAGTCTTCGCGAACGAAGAGCCGGGGAAGGTTTTTACACCTTCCAGCCTGCGCATTGGATTTTTTAGGTGAGACACAGTGTGCGCAGAACTGAGCCCACCCTTTAATCCTGAGGTTCATCTGCCGGGGCCAAGCACGCTTGGACGGTGGCAGCGAGGTCCTCAGGACGTAGATGGATTGCCTTACAGGGCTAACGAGCTCCATCTGCCCGGGGAGGGGCCCCGACCAGGAATCGAACCCAGGTCTCTGCAGTGACAGTGCAGTGCCTTTTCCCCTAGACCACCGGGGGCTCCTTAATGAACCCCCTTAATGAACATAGATTTTGTAACTCAAATTTTTGTGGGCATGTCTATATGATAACCACAACTTTAATTTCTATTTGCATTGACTGTAGCTCTGTGCATCTACTACAGAGCTTCTACCTCTGCATCTCCAGGCTGCCAAGATGCACTCAGGACACTGCTGTGAGTAGCAGGATGAGACCCCTCTCTGGCATGTTGCCTCTTGGCAGTGCTGTGCTGGACCGGAGAGCATCCTCTTGAGCTAAACTCTCTTGAGTCCTTGGGCAGTGTTTTGTCTGCACCTCTTACTAATGGTAACTGAGGACTGTAGCCAAAATATGTTCACTTTGCTGAGAAGGTTTTAACTCCCTTCAGAGATTTTCAGACCAAGTACAACTGTTTTCTTCTACATTCCATTATCTAGGTTGTTTTGC
>NW_020955293.1:1294554-1376454 GCF_003031625.1 Empidonax traillii | reverse complement strand
CTACTGCCCTGCTCAGAGCATGGTTAGTGAGAGCAGGTGGCTCAGGATCATATATACTGGGTTTTAAGTATCTCCAAGGATGGAGACTCCACAGCCTCTACCGGCAATCCTCGTAATTAAAAAAAAAAAAAATTTAAAAAGAAAAATCTAATGGAATTTATGTATTTCATTTTGTGTCCACTTTCTGTGGTCCTGGCACTGAACACCACAGAGAAAAACTTGGTTTCATCTTCTCTACTCTGCACTTCAGGTATTGATAACACATAGATAAGATCCCCCTGAGCCTCCTCCTCACCCTCCAGACTGAACAGTTCCAATTCCTTCAGCCTTTATGTATGAGGGATGCTTCCTGCCTTTAATCATTTTTCTGGCCCTTTGCCTGACTCTTTCCAATAGCTTCATGATTGCCTTACACTGGGGAGCTTGGAGCAGGATATCCAACTCCAAGAGTTAGATTAGCACATTGTACCTAGTAGGCATTGACTTTCAGATGTAACAACTTGTGTACTGCAGTGCTGGTGATCTCAGAACCTTGATCCAACCCAGGACCGAGGTAGGCTTACCAACAAACTGCAAACAGCCGAAATACAGTTTCTTGTAATGAAAAAAAATAATGCTAGATGACAGCTGAGATAGGTGTTGTTTATATGAACCAAATAGGGTTGTTTTTGTGATAGGAAATAATCTGATTGTCATCTATGAGATAAAATGTGACTTGCACTCCAGGAAACCAAAATGACAAAATGTATGGGAGTGACATTGCAGACTGACTTGACGAGACTTGTCATTTTCATCCCTTTGCATCTGCCTGGATTGAGTTAGTTATTCACAGCCATCTCACATAGACTGATATCTCCCAGGATGGCAATTCAACAGCTCGCCTTGCCAGCTTTGTCTAGTTATTTTGTTTGTTTGTTTCAGTGTAAATTCTTTACTGATTGTTTTCTCTGAATTATTCCTCTTCAGGTTTCCTGAGTTATTTTTGTACCTTATTAGTACACAATAGCAAACGTCATCTTCACTCCTGACTTTGTATCCTTCTGCTTCCCCTCTTTCAAGCTTTTAGATGGTAATATTGATTTCTTTTTATTTTTCTTCCCCCACCCACTGCCTTCATTACTTTCATCTTTAAGCACGTAACCTAAAGCCCTATAGATTCTTGTGGGACACTTTCTCTACTGGGTAATGTTGCTGCTTGACTGCAGCACAAGGAAAAAAAGTTCTTTTACGACCAGGTTGCTGCCAGGCTCCACTACACTAAGCAGAAAAAAACCCCACCAGCAGAAAAAAACCCCACCATCAGTCTGGTTAAGCAGGATGTGATGGTTAAAATGGTTAAAATTATCTAAATTATCTAAACATGATTTGCACTATTAACCCAGAGTAAGCCTGCAGAGTATTTCACATCTGGGGTGATGACGACTTAGGAAATCAGTTGGAAGCACATTTACTTTTCCTCTCTACTTTCTGTTGGACAAGAAGTGGCATGTGGGAAATTTTGCTTTTGCCTGAAAATTATTACTGCTCCTGGAAGAGTATCAAAATAGAGCATTTGTTTTGTACACCCCCATGATGCTGTAAACTGCTGATAGGGTGGGATTCAACATGGTTATCAGACTTTACCAAAGGTACAGACAGTTTTCCTAAAACTGCTATTTCCCAAAACTGCTCTTTCCCAAGAAACTGCATTCCATGGCATATGGCCAGTCAGGCTGAGCTGGCTCTTAGGAGCAATAAAATCTTAATCCAGCATGGCTAAATCCTTGATGGTGCATTTCTCATAGCCCTGGGGAAAACCAAAAGTGAGTTTTCACACAAGATGGTTTATTTCCTTCATATCAGAAGATGACTACGAAAATAGTATTGACTTCTCATTTTATATGTAACAGGCTTTGCTGCACTTCACTAATGTTATCTCCAGCTGTTAGACTATATTCTTCATAGAGCATGTGGGACAACACAGGGATTTTGAAATTATTATTATTGAAATCCAAGTTCACAAATAAATTTGTTTAAATCTATAGGATGTTCCTTAGAGAAAATAACATTGTGACTCTTGTCTCTCCAGTCTCCAGCAACTGAAATAAGTGAAGAAATCTGCATTTTCTGTCAGGAAAATATGTTTGTGTGCGTTAGAGTATTGGTTAGAGCTTGAGGGCTTATATATCACAGGGGATGGGGTGGTGGTCAAGGGGGAAGGGAGACAGACAGGGAGGAGGCAAAAGGGCTGGGGGAGGCTACTTCCTCTAAAACTGTGAAAACTTTGGATCTTGGTTTAACATAGGCTCCAGAAAGCAGGTACCACCTTGCAGGATAAGTAAAGTGACTATTAATTAAACAATGACTTAAGCAACTGTTTGTATTAGAACACTGCTGTAAACTGCGGAGCCATTTGTATCAATTTAGAGCAACTCTGAGCAAGTAGTAGGACTAAAAATTGTTTCCTTTGTTGCTGCCCTGGCCTATCAATGTTCTCAACAAGAGAAAAATCAAAACAGCAACATTTCATGGCGTCTAATGGCTGAATAAGTTAGGAAGAAAAAGTTAATGTTTACATTTTGATAGAATTTTAAACTTAAAGACTGGAGGGCAGAACCACTTTTTTTCCTCTACATATTCCTCCGACTGAAGTGTTGAGGACACATAAAGATTACATCAGATTCTGTTACAGGCAGTAAAACATGGACTCTTGTACTCATTTTCTTCTCAAACCCTCAGTTTAAACAATTTTCTTTCTATATAATTGAAGTGAAAACAGTAGTAATTCTACTGTCTATGAATACACGGCTATTATGAATCCAAAAATAGATTGTCCTCAAAGACATACGTCCTGAATAATTGCTTACTTAAACAGTGGCAAGAAAACCTACAGTATCACAACTGCAGCTGATAATATGTGATAAAGATCTGGAGAGTCTGGAAAATCAATTGAAATCTGAAGCAAAAGTTCAAATGAATCTGTTGAATTTGAGAGATGTCTGCAATCTATTTTTATAGCATGCATCCAGAATGTTTAATTAAAACGCTATTACAAGAGAGTCATATAACCAATGAAAAGCATCTGTTGTAAACTAATATTATTAGCACTTGGATACAGTGATTTATTAACCAACCATAATGAAATTATCAAATCAGTGTAAGAATATATAAATCTATACCTCTAGATTTTTACTGAAAATCATTGTGTTTTAGTCAGGCTGTTGAGAAAAATATTATTCATTTTAAGACTCTTACAAATTTCAGCTACAGTGCCTAGTGAAGATTTGATACATCATGTACCATTTTGTGTATATGTGGAGAAAACAGAAAGATCTGGTTCAGCCTGGAGGACCCCAGGGTGCTGCGCTTTGGGACACTGAACTTGCAGCTGTCTCAATGCTTGGCAGAATATGCACTGTCTAAATCAGCACTTGTGTCTCTGTGCATGGGAAGATTACCCTTATAAGAATGTGCCGGTCCATGACTAGAGAGCTTTACAAGGCCAGTGATATCAAATACTAAGTCTGAAATCTCAGTCACTATCAGCATCCACCCTCCCTTTTCTGTCCCACTGGGAAGCACCTCCTCTGCTTTACAGATGTAACTCTTGACTCTTCTGTGGTCCTGGGCTCTTCTGTGCTATACCGAAGAAATATTTCAAGTTCAGGACTGACGATGGAAAAACGGAGTTGCTGCCTTTCCACAGTTTCTGCATGGTTCATGGGCTGGGAGGTAAAGAGCTTGTTCATCCACAGCTACATCCTACTGCCTTGTATCAGTATAAGATAAAATTATATCAGGGCCTGATATCACAGTGGGGCCTACTGAATCTGCAGGGTATCATATTAATATATGCCTCGTTATTCGTTCACCTTGTGAAGCTTAGATCAGGCCATTTGAACAGATCCTAATCTTGTTAGTGATAACCACAGCATAAACACACATTTCAGATGAATAGATATCACAGCAAAATAAATAGGCAGAGTGCTGTATGTTATACACTGTGTTACAGATCAGAACTTCTCACATATATTAGTAACATTTATCTTTACAAGAAAAAATGTAAATTCAGCAGTACAAGCTCATCCAGAAGATCTGAATTACAAACATGTACATTACAGCATGTATTTGCAGTAGGATGCAAAAAAAAAGAATCCATAATTTTCACTTAAATGCAACAATATTTCATTTTTGTTTCGGTTCCTTGATCTTGTTTAAGAGCACGCTTATACAATTTCTAGCTTTTGAAAATTAAATAATCCATAATTATTAATGCAAGCTGCTAGTTGTCTTTCTTCCCAAAGGAAGGCAGATGAAAAATGCCAGTGTTTTAAAGCTCTTGAAAACGTTTATATTTTCTTCAGGTTAAACGTTGTTATTAGTCTAATCCAGGTATGTTACATGGAGCACAACATCTATCTCTTCTCATGGCCACCCTGTACCCATGAAATGTTTGCAAACTGGGACACTGATTTTTGCAAGCACCTTATACTGCAATAACCACTTGCAATTCAGCTTCAGCCACACAGGTACCCAAGCTTGTCCCCAGTCAGGCACAGAAGCAGCCATTTCTGCTGCACATTTGCCAGCTGCCCTTCAAAAGCAAGGAAAGGCTCAAACAGACTCAAAGGGGTGAGCAGAGAACCTTCAGAGGGACCTGGACAAGCTGAAGAACTGAGCCCACAGGAATGTCATGAGGTTTAGTAAGATCAAGTGCAAGGTGCTGCACCTGGGTTGTGGCAACCCCTGGTATCAACACAGGTTGGGGGATGAACTGATCGAGAGCAGCCCTGTCAAGAAGGACTTGGGGTTGCTGATGGATGAGAGGCTGGACATGACCTGACAATGTGCACTTGCAGCCCGGAAAGCTGACTCTGTCTGGAACTGCATCAAAAACAGTGTTACCAGCAGGTCAAGGGAGGTGATTCTGCCTCTCTACTCTATTCTGGTGACAACCCTGCCTGGAACACTGTATCCAACTCTGGGGTCCTCAGTACGGGAAGGACATTGACCTGTTTGAACGAGTCCAGAGCAGGACCACCAAGATGATCAAGGCCACAGATCATCTCTCCCATGGGGAAAGGCTGAGATAATTGGGTTTGTTCAACCTGGAAAAGAGAAGGCTTACAGGCGACCTAATGCAGCTTTCCAGCACCTGAAGGGAGCCTACAGGAAAGAGAGGGACTTTTTGCAAGAGCATGTAGTGAGAGGACAAGGGTAAATGGATTCAAACTAAAAGATATTAGGTTTAGATCAGATATTAGGAAAGAATTCTTTACTGTGAGGTGGCGAGGCACTGGAACAGTTTGCACAGAGAAGTTGTGGATGTCCCATCCCTGGAAGTGCTCAAAACCAGACTGGATGGAGGTCTGAGCAACCTGGTCTAGTGAAAAGTGTCCCTGCCTATGGCAGAGGGTTGGAATTAGATGATCTTTAAGGTCCCTTCCAAAAACAAACCATTCTATGATACTATGATTCTATGATTCTACAGTCTCCTCAACAGACCTCCACACGAGCGCTAAATGGTCAAAGCATCTAGTCTCTGCTTAGTAACCTCAGCCATGACTATATGCCAAGCCTTCTTGAAAGTTCGCCTTCAGGTACCAGTTCAAGAAAACATTGTTTTTCCAGTCTTGGAGCAACGTGATCTAGTGAGTAACAATCCTGCCCCATAGCAGGCGGTTTGAAACTAGATGATCTTTAAAGTCCCTTCCAACAGAACCATTCTATAATTCTGTGATTCTGTGATCATTGGGAGCCAGATTGCCCACAGACTTAATCCAGTTTATAAAGAGGTAAATTAAATAACCTTTTTTCAACCCACTTGAGCAATCCTGGCAGAAGAGCTCACCAGAGGAGTCCAAAGACGCTCCAGAATGTGCACCCTTGGAACCTCCCTGAAGCCAGTGGAGGAGAGGAGAAAGGGAGCGTGTGGGTAGGATTAGCTGTTTGCTGTCTGCGCTAGGGCAAAGAGCCCACCACAAGTTTTTAAGGGCTTCTTCAAATGTTTGCTCTGTATAATGAGGGGGTGCTGGAAAAGTGATATTTCAGATGTGAATGTAAAGCTTAAACCTTTGCTTGAGGATGGGATGCATAGCATTTTATTTAAAGTTCTACCTAAATGCACTTCCTACCCCCATTTTATTGTATATGACCTAAAATATATGGTCTTCCTTTCATCAAAACCCTCAGTGATTTTCCTCTTGAACCTCATTCTTTGTTGTTTTCAGAAATGCAATAAATACTCCAACTTAATGCATTAAATATGAAAAGACTTACTGAAGGGACCCAGCTTATAAATGATTCAAAATGCCTTATGCTGGAAAGCATCTATTTGAAAACATTTATTATTAATTTCACAGTTTAGATGAAGTTCCTAATAGACAGTCATTTATTAAAGATTGACTTCTATTAAGTCCACCAGAAATGTTTATGTGTACAACAGCATATATAACCAAAGAGCAGCAAAGTGCTAAAATGCTACAGTCACTGATTTAGGTAATGAATAGGAAGTGTTTATTTTGCTAAAGTGCTACCAAACAAAACCAAAGCATTTAGTTGATACAGTGTAAACATTGTGTACTGTATCACTAAAGCAAAGTGTAAGTTCAGAGTTTGAACAAGTGGAATTAAATGGAATACAAGAAAAAAATTCTTGGGCAAAATGTTATTAATTGAACTAAAGTATGCTAATTAAGGACATCACCTTCAAAAAAACTAAATTACTTTGCAGACTAAGATTCTATCATTGTAACCAAAACTATTACTGAATTACAGAAGTAATAATATCTTTCTGAAAGGTGGACTTGACAGTCCTGTGCCAATACTGGTGAGTTAGATCCTTCCTACCAACCAGCTCTTTCTGTGCTGAAGAGATGGTAATTTATTCACAGTAAAAAGTTCGCACAGGTATCATCTTGTGATAGAGTCCAAACAAATGACAGTGAAGAATTTGCACAATAATTACTTTTTTTCACCCTCTTGAGTAATTTTGTGTTATCCAGCTGGGTGCTGAATTAAAAGAACTAGCAGGTAATCCTCTTCCAAAAATGAACGAGTGATGTTAGACTGTATGGAGGTGCATGCAGATTGACAGGGGATCTTCAACAGCATACTAAATTACTCCTGATTTCCCAAACTCAAAAAAGGACAGCTAATTGTCATTGTAGTGTAACAAAGCATTATAATTAATGTTAACTACATTAGCACCAAGATGAAAGGCAAGTGTAAGGAATACAAACTTGCGAACTATTTAGATGTTGCTGCTGACGGAACTATCTGAGGAGATCTGTACCCTTATTATAATTTTCCCACCTTCTTAGTAATGCTGGTAATTTTCTGTGACCATTGTATCTGTCAGCCAGAAAGGAAAGGGCAGACCCATTAAGGAGGCCAATTTCAAGAACGTGTTTTCCTTCAATCAGTTCCACATCTCCCCAGATGGACATTTTGGGACTCCAGATTTTTTTGCAGTTCCTGTGGTCAAACCCTTTGATAGCCAAGCACTTCTTTCCATAAGATTAAAAAATTCCCCAAGTTGTTCACAGCTCATTAAACCCAAATTATATTCACTGTTAGAAGTTCTAAGCAAGGCTAAGTATCCTGTCCTTACAACTAGAAATGATCCACACAGAGGAATGTCCCTAAGAGCAGTGTTCCCTAATGCTGGCTAAAATTGTGATTCGCCATCAGTGATGCTGGAGATCTCTGGGAAATGTTAAAATGACAAAGCCAGCTCAACACTTCACTATGATTCCACGATGAGAGGAGATTGATCCGAAACATGGTATGAGGCCAGAGTCATCCTGTGTCTTTCTTGCAATTCTTTGGCAGTGAATGGGGCTGGGAGGAGGTCTGCTTGCAAGGGATGGAGGGATCAGGTAGGGAGGGAATTTTTTTGCAGTGGCCATGCAAGGGAGAGAGCCAACTGAGAGACACAGAACAACACATCCAAAATACTAGTCTAGCTCTAATTCAATACCATACAGAAGTTACTTCTGAAATCAGTGTCAGAACTATTTTAAGACTTTCTACTCCACAATCATCCTGCAGTTCAGAGCATTACTGTGCTTCTTGAAACTGTTTAAATTTTAATTTAGCCTCTCCTTAGAGTCTGTACTGACCATGTGTTTGATTTTTAAAATATTTCTCACTGTGCTGTGAGAATGTAACTATGATTAGATGCGGTGTCCTGAACAACACAGTGGGCAAATCAGATAGTCAAGACTAAAAAAATTCTTTTATGTAGAGTAAGAAAATACACTTAGCAATATCTTTTTAGTTTTTCTACTAGCTAGCAGTAAAGTTTAGTCTTAAGGGGGAAAAATCAAATGTGTCAATATTCAACCTGAAATAAGAGACTCCACTCTGACGTCATTTGCATTCATAGGAATTAAGGATGCTTTATTCTGCTATCTCACATTATAAGTGCTGATAATTCTGAAGAATCCTTTATGGATTTACAATAGCCTAAATGAAATAGGGACATTAATACCTTACATTTCCACTCCTCATATTGTCCACATGCATATTTCATGACCACCACTACTAGCTCATCAGCCACTTTGCCATTTGTGAGGAGCTACGGCACTGTATATTTCTATTCTACAACACTTTTCAGTTTTCTATTGAAGATCGATTGAAGGCAAAGCCAGTGTCTCTGTGAAGAAGTGCTGAGCGTCAAAAGAAGAGCTGTGTGGTCAGCTTGAAGATGTTCCTGTGGTGAAAGGATATGTTTTCAACCTCTGCATGAACAGCAGCAGCATATTTTTAGGTGGTTGCCTATCCTCCCATATTTTGGGGAAGAGTAATATTTAAAACATAATGAGGTCTTAATCCAACAAAAAGAGGGGCAAAGAGAGGTGTCACTTTGTCTTAAGTGACAAATTTACTGCTCATGATCAAACAGCTTCCAGTATTACGTGAGTGCTGGACTGAATATTCCCACCCAATTAAAAGACCTTAGCACTTACCTCATATTGGTTTCTTCAGTACTGAACCTGCACTGTTATAAGCGACAGAACACTAAAAGGACTGTAAAATTGATCCAGCTGAGATGATAATACACTCTTTCTCTATTCACAGCTCCTTTTTTTGATTCAGCTAAAACTGACTTTTGATGCTTGGGTGCAATGCAGAATGAAGTGATGATCCAGAGATTTGGAAGCTGTAAAATGCAGGAAGCTGTAGAAAAGTCAGAAACTTGGTTTAAAAAGCTTAAATCCCATGTCTAGATGTTGTTATTCACAGTTAGGATTTGCTAATTGAGATATCAGTAACCTGCTAAAGAAACTGACCAGCTGTGAAATCCATCATTAGCAGAGTTTAGAAACAAAGGCATCTTGAGGAGCCTCTAGCTGAGGAGGCACTCACGTGGCTCAGGAGCCCAGAGGAAATGCTGGCAATAGGAGCAAGTCCAGTGCTGCACATTCCTTATTTTTATGCTTTAGGTGATCCAATTAAGCCTTCGGTATTATTGCAACTTTTTAAAGGCAATGTGTTTTCAGTGACCTAGTTTTTGCAAAATATTTGCCAGGTTTTGCAGACAATTTTGTTTCTAAATGGTCCTTCTTAGTTTTTAGAAGCAAGATACTAGTCAAATCTGGAAGAAATCTATCCTTTCCCCCCTATTGTCTCTACAGGAAATATTTTCAAGAGAACACCAAATAAGCAAGTTGGAAAGGGTGATCTATGGATGTGTTTCAGAATTTACCCCATTTGGAACAGGAAAATAGAGAGGAGATCGAGAGTTGCAAAAATTTTGGTAGGCAAAGAACTGTCTGAGGTAGGCTAACAAAAATAAATCGTGAAGTGGGATGTGAGAGGAAGTGCCTTCTTGTGTCTACCTAAACACTAGCAGAAAATGCACTAGCCTTCAGTCCTCCCAAACAGGTTGAGAAAGCAGGAGTCTGACACTATTTTCTATGATTGCTTCTAGTTAGGTGATGAGGTTGAGAGGCAGGGTAAGCTTATGTTCTTTGTTTTGATAACTTACTGACCTTTACAATAACTGTAACGGACTTTGCACTGCAAGATGGTGGAAATGTGGAAATGTGCTCACACATAAATGCATGTCTTGTCTCCTTACTATGAAAGTGTTTGTGTGTTTTGTGAGGGGACAATTCTGCAGAGTTCCTCGAGGCTCTGCTTTTCTATTCCTACACTAATTCTGGAAAACTCATCCCACTGCCTTGGTAGAAGAGAAATCAAAGGGAATCATTACAAATGTGATGACCATATGAAACACTTTTCAAAAACAAGGTGTGTCTGTAAAAAAGAAAGGGAGACCAGACAAATGGGAGCAACCTCTAACTCACTTCTGTAGCTGTGAAGGGCTCTGCAGATACTCAGATCCAGTTGAAGGGAAATCTGTAATTCAGGATGGGAGTCCACTTCTACTCCAATGCAGCCTTTTGATTGCATGGAGGAGTTATCCAGCTGTCTTAGGAGAGCCTCAAGGGGACCAAAGGACCTCTGGCTACTTGGCCAAGACAGATGTTTGAAGTGTGTGTGATTAGAGGTCATGCATCCATGTCAGTCTTTCCTATTTGACAGTTTGCAAGAGTCTTAAAAGTTAAACTAGAAAGAAAAAAAAAAGAGGTTTTAGAAACAAAATAATATCTATATGGGGTTTGGGATAATTCTGGATTCAAAACTTGGGTTTGTCACAGATTTTTTTTTTTTACTTTTCTGTGTTTGTTGTGAAGTGCCATTTCAGTTTTTCAAGTGTTGTTCCGTAGGGATTTTAAAGAAAAAGTAACTTTGAAAAAGTATCAAATATTCTTGACCCTATAAGATTATTAAGGGAATAGGTAAACTGGCATTTGTAAAACATTTATGCATGAGGAATAGGTTTGGTTTAATATTTTCCCCATATCAACATTTGATCAACACAAGCAGTTGTTTTATTTTCCCTTGGGTTAGGAGGCTGGGTCTTCTTGTTGATATTCTCATACTGCAAGTGGAGTACTCCACCTGAGTGGAATGACAGCAATCAGGGAACAGTTGTTTCCTCATGTTTAGATATTAAAATGGAAACTCAGTTGATGTCTCTAAACCTGTCCCCAAAGTTGAAAGCATCTCATTTAGTGTGCATCTCATCAGTAACTCTCACTTACCAGCTCTTCCCTCCACCAAGAAACTTTGCAAAAATAAAGTTATGGAAAAGAAAGATCATTATCATTTTAAATTAAAATTATATGCAATTATGTTTGAAATCTTGCCTTATCTTTTTTTTTTTGTATACTATATGCATACCACTGTGAAATAAAATAAAATATGGTGTGCCTAGACTTTTACAAAAGGATTCCCTTCAAAACTGTCTAAACCCAATTTGCTACGTCTATTTGCCTGCAGGAAGAATATTAACACACACTGTAAATCTTCCTGGCTCTATCATTTCCTTTGTCTGTTTAAACTGCTTTGAGACAGTGAGTAGCATACATAAAATATGTTGTTGCATTCTGTATACATCTGTAATTGTGATGCTTTTCTAAATGAAAAAGATTATATTTTTGATTTTCTTTGTCCCTTTCTCAACAAATGCTATTGAGAGACAACTTTATGCCAGTTAAAGCAGTCACACATTCTTTCACTTGAAAAAACTTATTTTTTAGTTAGTTCTAAAATACAGTTAGTTTAGTAAAGACTGATGTAGTGGTCCAGCCTGCCTAGTGTGCTGCTCCTCCCGTGGATGCCAGCATGAGGTTTCTGAGTCCAACCAATGCAGTGCCCCCTTTCAACAGGCAGCTCTGTCTCTCTCATTAATAGGATAAAGTTAATCACTCCCTAAGTGCTTACATCTCCCCACAGGCAATGAAGAGGAAACTATTCAGCTATAGACAGATATCTTCTAGATATCTATAGCTGGGGAGTAAACCACACACGAAGTAGTAAATGCCTCATAATGCCACACCCTCATAACTAGAGTGGCAAAACTGAGTTTACTGTACACCAAATGAGAAGCTCTAAGCTGAATCTTGACAAGTCCTAGTTTTCATCTGGGCACCACAAAGCCAAGCTGCCATTAGTTCTGAAGCTCATTCCCAGGTCCCAGTCTTATGTGTTGCTGATATTCATTAGGTCACAGGTGTGAGCTACTGTGATTGGTGCGACTACAAGGATTGTGGGGTCCTTCCCCAAAGGTAATATTGATTCTAGTGAAGAAACTGCATCAGGTTTTTCTTCTGCTTCTGCACTCCAGTACCACCCATCAAGCATTTAATCCTGAGTAAACCTCACATGCCTTCATGCCATACTTTCACATCATGTCATATACATTTTGATATTCACACTGTGAAAATAAGCCCAAGTTACTGTTAAGTTGACAGTGCAGTTAGAAAACGTTTGGGATGAGGAGTTTGAAGCATTCACATTTATTGTCAGGCTGCTGCTGGAGATTTGATACTGGACACGTTCAATTTAGGTCTTACCTATTCTGTCCACTTCTGGTCTCTAATATATTTTAGTTTTCGATATTGGTTTCCATCAAGATTATGATTACTTGGTATACTCATGATCATAAGCAGTTTTGGCTCCCAGAATAGCCATTACATGTTTCAGGATCTTTATTGCAAATTTAGAATATTCTTGCTTGTATTGAATACTTTCAACTAAAGATGAATACTGGCAGTACCTCATGCATGGACCCTGTATGAAAATAACAAAAAGAAAAACTTTAGTCTATAGTCCTGACAAAAGATAATTGCTAGGAAGCTGTGTAGGGATGGGGACCAAAGAAATCATTCTCACCGCATACAGTAGTTGTCTGCAGGAGACCTCCGATTGTGGTGGATTTTGGGGAAGAGGAAGAGAATATAAGTTGGGAGGCTTCTGTAGCATCAGTCACAGGCTGTCCTTGCCTCTATCCCTCCACTGGATGCCACCACGCTGGGGATGCTGCTTTGTGGCCTCTGTAGCCCTGCAGGCAAGGGCATGCAGGGACAAGCTTCCAGGTCTTCTGCACCAGGGCCATCACAAGCACTGGCAAAATAACTTGCTGTCAAACCTGGCGTTTATCTATATGCCAAGATGATCTCTAGCAATCTGATTCTGAGTGTCTGCTGAGGATGAATTTAGCATGGGGGACCATGAACAACATACAAATACAGTGCGATGATGGCAGAGACAGATTCCAGAACCCTTCTGGGTTAGAGGCCAACCTGGACTTCACTCTCCAGACTAGCTATCTCTCTGAAGAAGTAGATGTATGAACATTAGTCTGTCCAATTATGGAATGGGGTGATTCAATCTGATTCAAGCTGTCAACATGCTTCAGCATTTGATCAAGCTATGTCAGGAGGACAGTTGCATCTGATTAACTAATGAAAGATTGCTTATGGGTTTAAGTAGAAAATAAAATCAAAAGCTTAGTGGTTGTTTGTCGCTGACACATTTATAGACCATTTTACCTCTCCTAAATGAGAAATCAAGAACAGCTTTGAGTTAGGTAAAAAAGAAAGAGAAATAAAAAAAAAAGACAAAGGGAAATTATGCATATGTTATTGTTCTTTACAACAACTAGGATTTTTAATTACAGAAAACACTTATCATGTATTAGCAATCAAATGCAGACAATATATAGCACAACAAAATAGAAGGAATAATCTGAAGTCTTTCCAGACTAATAAGAATAACCAATCTATGAATCAAAGGATAATTGAATATTCTCCAGTATCTTCCCTGCTTTAAACTATTTAATCCAACTACCTTCTTCAAATGAGAAAATGTATTTTATCTGAAAAAAAACTCATGTTTATTAACACAAAATTCAGAACACTAAAACAAACTGCTAGACAGAAATTTGCATAACTGAAAACTATGACTGTTTCATAATTTTCTCTGCTGGAAGATGGATTTGTTTTACTTGTCTGTTTTTTCCCCTTTACATTTTTACTTTTCTTTGCAGTCCCCCAAAATTTAACACAGCTCACTAGGGACAGCTGCCTGGTCTCAGCCATTGTAGCTCTATTTTCAAGTATTTAATTCTCCTCAGAAGAGCAATTAGCTATATGTACAGCCTTTTTATCTGAACTTATTTTCTGAAAACTGTGTAATTGATGCAATATAGAAAATATACAATGTTATGTGAAGTAATTGTAAGACAAGATACTGATAAACCTCTTATGTTTAAGAAAAAAAATATTTCTGATCAATCTAAGGGAAGAATATATATATTTGCAAAAAAACCTGATTTTATGCATTACTGCATCCAAATGAATAAATATAGCAATTAGAAAAGCAAGAAATTTTAAAAAATATATACTGAATGCTTTACCATTTTGAATAATATTAACCCTAGTGATAGGGAGATCATCTTGTGAAATATATGTATAATCTTATAGCCATCATAACACCTATTTCTTAAAAGTGTTTCCTCCCAGGGAACATATGTTATTTTAGTCCCAGTGTTTCACACGAAATTGGTATGACTTCATTTTTAATTTTTAAAACCCTGGAAATATAGAAAAAAGATGACAATGTGGAAAAAAAATTATGTATACCATAGCTCTAACATAATTTTCACCTTAGAGTATGAATAATAGATCATGTTGGTTTGTTTTTTTTTTTTTTAATTGTGCTAAATATTAAGCTTACATAAAACAAATCTCCTCAATGGTTAAATCTTCAAATAGTCCAATTCGCAATCAACTGTTCTGAACTTCATTTGAGTCCGTGATCTCTGTCTAAGAAGGTATTTTTATGTCAGTCATAGTGTTGATCTTCATGTTTCTCTCTCTGCCACATTTCTTTTTCTTTTCCTCTCTTTGAACAGTAAATATTTTATCCCCTTTCAGTTTCTAAGAGAATAGTTTCCTGTGGGTGACTGACAGTGCAGATGTATATGTATTTATCTGCTTTCCATTACTTTTACATCTATCACTCTTCTGTTATAAAGTGTGGCTGGCATCAATCACAAGATCAGTTTGATCTATTTGAGACAAAAGACTGGGATTTTGTACTTAGAGATACTTATTGCATGAATAGATAGTTAGCACAGCTCACATCATATTAATGGCAGAGTAAACTAAAGGTTAAAAATGCTCACATTTAATTTTCAAAATAAGACTCTAAAATCTTTAATATTTGAGGATCTAATTTTCAAGGGCACAAATGGTGGTGTGATACTGCCTCAATGCAAAAACAACCAGCAGCTGTTGATGCTGTACTTTTTGAGAACACAATACATTTAAAGCAGTGGAGGTGAAACTCTGCACTGAAATAAATAGCATCTTGAAAGGAATAAGAATATCTGCTGGAACAAAAGGAGACAATCCATAGGGACAACAGAGTAGTCCTCAGTAAAGCTAACCATTGAAAGTAAACTGAGTGATTTAATACTAAAACCAAATCTATATAGTAAAATAATATTGTACATCTATATTGTAAGATAATAAATAATTAAACTCCTCCTATTTAACTTCCCTGTAATTAATAAGAAGTTTAAAATCTGCTCTAGGATTTAATACAGATGTAGACAGGCAATGCACAGCTGCAGATTTCAAGCTATTGCTTCAGCCTCCTTTTTCTGCCCTCAGCCAAAGAAAGAGAACATGAGAACGTGCCTGTGATAAACCTACTATGTTTCTGGATTTCTGCGCCCAAAGGGGCGAGTGAGAGTGGGA
The DNA here is from genome assembly GCF_003031625.1 of Empidonax traillii. Classification (NCBI taxonomy): domain Eukaryota; kingdom Metazoa; phylum Chordata; class Aves; order Passeriformes; family Tyrannidae; genus Empidonax; species Empidonax traillii. The sequence continues at coordinate 1,360,852 of NW_020955293.1, read as the reverse complement.
GGCAGCTGCAGCAAAATCAAAAACATTTAATTTTTTTTCTGGCAATTGAGAGTGCGTTCCAAAGGACTCCAATTTAAACTGGATTTCAGCCCTCGTAGTCCTCAGAATTCCCTCAGTTTAAAGTGGCACACAGAACCCATAACAAAATGCTATTGCATCATGGGTGGAAAAAAGTTGTTTGGAAAGAACTGATGTGAGTAGTTTTTAATATCCCATTTCCAGTCATCAAGAATCTAATTCAAACTGACTGCAGCCATATTTTGTAACCACACTTTAACAAAAAATCATAATTAATTCATTGTTTTAAACTTTTATTTACATTGTATCAGTGACAAACCTGAACTCCTATCTCTAACTGGAATTTAAATAGGTGGCAGTTTTTTGTGTACCTCAATATCCCTCTAATTCTCCTTTTTCCTTTTAACACAGCTCTACTTTCACAAATGTTCAGAAAAAAACTGAAACACTTCAGTCTCTACATTATACAATACTGATTGCTCACTGCTGTCACTTTCTTTCTCCAATGACCTTACTGTGCTAAGGTGACCAGAAATGCTCATGGCATATTAAATGTGACCTCATTAAGGGATATAAATGTTCAACTACTATTGCTTTACTTGTACCTCACACCATGGGACAAATCAGCTTTTGGCTGTGTGCATGGACTTCACTGACCTAGCATTTTGAGAGCATAATTTGTCTGACTATGTCCAGGGAAGATGTAGTGTTAGTATTTCTCTTTCTATTTGTTTCATGGAAATTAGTGTGGGAAAGGGAATAGAGCAATATGTCTTCTGTTGTGGAAACATTTTTTGGTCCTTACTATTATACAAATGCAAAACATTACTGCAATATTTATTAGTGCAATCCTAAGGATGGGCAAGAGCAGAGTGGAAATTCTGCTACAGGGCTCCCCGAGAAATAATGCCAAGGATTTCTTTCTTAACATTCAGCATGAAATTCCCAGTTCATAAGCAGTACAACATGTTGCTCCTAGTAGTGATCCATCATCTTTTACCTCTTTTAACCTCATTTGAACATTCATAGCCTCTTACAGTTTCTTTCTCCCCACATCACCTCTTTTAATCCATCTGTCTGTCTTCATAACACTTCCTGTTGCTCTTTTCTATACTCCTGAGAGTATCTTTCTGTTTTGGGGATGCTTTGAAGTGCATACAATTGTTGCAGGTGGGGTCACAGCAGGGCTTCAGAGAAAGACATTATTATTGGCGCTCCCTGTTCCATGATGAGATCCTTCACAGGATGCAATTTTAATCTTTAGTGGCCATTTCAGCTGTTATATCAGGTTTTATTTCAGATTTTGTGTGCAGATTTCATGAGACCAGAATTACCCATCTGTTGTGGAATCAGTGCTGTTGTGCTCTGCAGGAAATTGTGTGTTAGACTGTAAAGCCAAAGCAAAGTCTAATCAGATGCCTATGGATCCACCTAGCATATAGCCTAACTCCACAGCTTGATCCTAGGTCCTTAGCCACCCACACTGCATAACTGTGAATGAGTACAGTCCTTTTTTCACAAGTTTTTCTTCCTTTGAAACAAAACCCTACGTGGGGATCATTGAGGTTCAACGTGAGATCCTCAAAAGGTTCAATAAGGCAAAATGCATCTGGGGTGGGGCAACTCCCAGTATCAACACAGGCTGTGGTATGAATGGATTGAGAACAGTCCTGCCAAGAAAGAGTTGGGGGTGCAGGTGGATGAGAGATTGCATATGAGCAGGCAAAGTGCCCTTGCAGCGCAGAAGGCCGAGAGCAGGTCAAGAGAGGTGATTCTGCCTCTTCTCCACTCTGGTAAGAGATACCACCTGGTGTCTACTGCATCCAGCTCTGGGATTCCTACTACAAAGAAAATATGGACTTGTTGGAGCAAGTCCAGAAGAGGACCACAAAGAAGATCAGAGGGCTGGAGCACTTCTCTTACGGAGGCAGGCTGAGAGACTTGGGTTTGTTCAGCCTGGAGAAGAGAAGGTTCCAGGAAGACCTTATTTGTGACCTTCCAGTACCTAAAGGGAGCCTACAGGAAAGCTGGAGGGACATTTTACAAGGGTGTGTAGTGAAAGAACAAGGGTCGATTGCTTTAAAATAAAAGAAGGTAGATCATACTAGCTGTAAGGAAGAAGCTTTTTACAAAGAGGGTGGTGAAACACACCACCAACACAGGTTGCCCAGAGAGGTGGTGAATGCCCTCTCTCTCAAAACTTTGAAGGCCAGATTGAACGAGGCTCTGAGAAAACCAATACATTGAACATGTCCCTCTTATTTCAGGAGGGTAGGACTAGATGATCTTTAAAAGTCCCTTCCAACCCAAATCATTCTATGATTCATTTACTTCACAGTCCCACATGAGAGGCAGTATAAGGAAGACAATCAGATTTGGCTCCCTCTGTCCTTTTCCCTTCAGGCTTTGTTGTCCCAGTTGCCCTGTGTTGACACACCATGCTCCAGGGTGTGTCAGACATAACCTCAGACTACCATCTTCCAATTAAGCTCTTCTCCTGAACACCTCTAAATCACATGTTTTTCTAATTTCTTCTTTTGTATATATTTGCGTTTTCCATCCTGGAAAGTGGATGGGATTTTGGTGTATATCCAAATAGGAGGTGATATATAGATTTACCCATGCTGAGGGCATCAACTTTTCATCATCACTTTAATTCTTTTTCGACCTGTGCCAAAGGAGCTAAAGAATATTTTGTGTTCGGAAAGACAATAAAAGCACACTGGAAAGACTGAATGGTTAAGAATACAACCAGCAGAAAGCAGCACACTTCCAAGTGCCCTCTTCTTTGCTTGAGGTCCTGCTATTTTGAGAGCTCACAGTCTACAAGGAACAGTCACAAATAGATGCAAAACATACAAATTCATGCTCCCTTTCCTGCTGCTTTATTATTATGTGAACATTTAATGTAAGTCATGTACAGTTGAATGGAATATACAATATGTTTCTGAATAAAAAAAGTTACTGAACACTGATTATGGAGGATAAATTATGCAGCCATTGGTCATATATACAGTTCAACTCTATTTCCTTGCTAATATCAAAGCTAAATGTACTAGAGAAGTTTTTCAAAGCACAAACAAGAATATGAGGAGGAAATATCTGCACACACCTAAATAATTTCCTTCTTAATTCAACAAAAATTTATGTTTATGAAATGAAAATGCAAATCCCATGCAAATCTTGCAAAGGATTTTTTATCTACAAAGAGGTCAAAAGCATGTAAAGATTCCCCACTAATCACAAGTATTATTCAAATATCCAGAAGATGGGATTTAAAAAGATTTTTGTGGTCATCACTGCTTTCCCTGCTTTAAAGTCATACTCCTTCATATCTTGGTAAGCATGATTTGAAGAACTGAGAGAGTAGCAAATCAAAATGCAGACAAAAAACCCCAAGCAAACAAACAGAAAGAAAATCAAAACCATGGCATAGAAATCAGTTACTGAAGAAATCTCAGCAAGTAAATTTCAGCAGAAACAATGTCAGGTATCAAATAGGAGAGGAAAACATATTCCTCCAAGCCCCATAATGGATATTGTTTTTATCCAAAACCAGTAATGGCAATCCTGTAGCTAAACACTAGCGCATCAAATTCAGTAGCATAAATCAAAACCGAACCTTCTAAAATCATTCATAAAAATGATGCAAACACAAAATGGATATTAAGAACTTCATTCTGGTGCAAGCCGTAGCAAATCATAGAGTAGACTGTATCCAATATTCAGTGATTCACACTGAGGGCGAACCCTGCTTTGCAAAAGGCTGAAAAATCTCCCTTCTTACCACATAGTTTTCCTAGGCACTGCAGAGCTGGTAGCAAGCCCTATTTTCTCTCCAAGCTCAGGGCTCTCCATCTGCTGCTGACCTTTGCTGGAACAGGAACAAGAAAGAGCCAGGTGACCTCAGAAAGCAAGATCATTTTTAAAGCACCTAAACCCTTTGAAGGGGATGCAGGAAAGGCCAGGAACCTTGTACTTCTCCAATTTGTCAGTTTGGAATAGTTTTATAATACAAATTATTTCTTCTTTTCTGCTACTTACTTACAATTTACGGAATTATGGAAATGATACCTTAAATTTTGTAACTTCTTATTTTTCACCTGTTTCTGTGCATCTCTAATCCTTGTCAAAGAAATTCATGCAGTGATGTAAAATAGCACCTGACGAGTTTTGAGCTTGTGTGGGATGTTTCTCTTTATTTAGAATTTCTGCAGGAAACAGTTATTCAGACTGAAAGTTGCACACACTAGGTAGGCAGCACATAAAAATAGTTGGAAACAGCTCAAATACAGAAATATGAGTTTTTCTAATGCCTTAAAACTTCATTCCAGAGGAAATACTGACATCCTAAAATTCATATGTAATTATCACTGACCAGATCATCACATTTCATATTTGTCTATTCTCAGCTACCCCAACATCCCATGAATTTGAAAATGAAGGACTAAGCAGACCTATGTGCTCTAGCAAAAGGCACAAAGTGAGAGCCCATGGCCACAGGAGACAATGGTAGAAACTGTTGCAGTCTTCAAAACATAGGACTAAAAGAACATTATGCTTTTCAGTGAAATGAAAATCATATCTACATATAGACTGATACTGGAAAGACTCAATAGTTTCTGGAACTGATGATAGTAGTTAACTACAGTCTCCTGGTACAGCCAGATTTTATTTTAAAATTCTCCTTTTTATGTTTTTGTCCATTCTCCATTTCTATTATTAAATATACCCATTTGTGACATCCTGTACATTTATATGCCAGGTGGAAGATTATTTTCCTGTGTTTACTACTCATTTGTTGTAGCATGAAGGATAGCAGATCCTTAATTAGACTCTTTCTTAAAAGATTCTTTTCGTAGGTAACTGCGCTTAATATAAATTTTATGGCATAGCAAGCAGGGTTGTGTTCTTCATCTCCTTTTATTGCTAGCAGCATTTATACTAAGTACAATATTATTAGTAATAATCTATTACATTTTTGGATATTTTCCATTTGAGCTTTTTCAAAACATTTATGAAAAACATTTAGCATGTTGTAGTTTTTTAAGGAGCCTTCTGATTTCCAGTCTTATCTCTGCACAGTTGGACCCACCTTTCTCGTATGTCCTGTAATCTGTTGGAGTTCATTATCACCAGTTAAAAATAGTTCATTATACAGCTCAGTTCATGTAAATAGATAAAATTATGTCAAACTCACAGAAATTTGGTCCATTTCTGCCAGTAGTTTGGTAGATATAATAATTCTCCAGGCTTCAGTTTTAATAATCCAAAAAGACTATTGCTTCTTATAAATGTATTCAAAAGGGAGCCATTATTCCCTGCCCCCTCTTTCAGTATTTGTTCCATTGTTAGAAATTTTCCTGATCTGTGAGATGGAACAGAGAACAAGGTCACTTACCTAGGTCACCTACACAAAACTTTAGGAGCACTAAGGCATAGTCTATGCTTTTCTTCTTTGACATAGAAACACAGAATAATTTACGTAGTAAAACCCCTGGGATCCAAGGTCCTCCTCCTCAAAAAAAATGGGCCCTGCTCATGGCCTTGGCCAGGTGAATTTTGAATATCTCCAAGGAGGTATGATCCTTATCATCTCTGGGGAACCTACTCCTGGAATTAACCACTCCATCTGTGAGGACATTTATCCTTATATGTAATTTGAACTGGTCATGCATGTGCTAGCACTGCCCTGACAAGGGCTCAGTGTCATTGCTACCATGGCCTGCTGCTGACTCCTGCTCATCCTGCACCTACCGGGCCCCCTTGTCCTCTCCTTCCCAGCTGCTTCAAAGCCTGTGCAGGGTCTGCATGGATTATTTCCCTGCAAATGCAGAGCTCTGCATTTGCTCTTGTTGAGCTAGGTGAGATTTCTGTCAGCCCATCTCTCCAGCTTGCTTGAGAAGGGCTCAGTGGTGATCTTTGAGGATTCTGATTGTAAGCAGATGCTGTTGCATTTTGGAACTCAGTTGAACTTTTGAACTCAGCCGTTAAGCCAGTTTTTCACTCACTTTATAGTTCATCCATCCAGTTCACCTTTTCTCTCCAAGAAAAATATTTGCAAGAAATTGTCATTCCTTAGAGGCTTAGAACTGGACATCAATTATTTTTTATTCTTTTGCCAGCCCTACCATTGTTAGACTTGAAATATCAGGCAAAGCAGGTACAGAAAACTAAAATTAATAACAAAAACAGCTTTCATTTTCTCCTCTGCTCTGTATTTTTTAATGAATGGTAGCTCTAACTATAGGAAACTAAAGGCAAAACACAACTCACCATCACTGGTTGTGAAGGATATGCTGCTCCTGTGCTGCCAGAGCTGAAGAACTCCCTCCGATCTGGTCATAGCAGAGATGCTCTTCAGGAAGGGAAGGGCAGACAAGCAGCCTACATGTCTTACCATCCAGAACTCAGCCTTTACCTTCTGCCTGCTTGTCTTTCACCCCTCTGTGGTTACAAAACACATCTACTCAACTATCCACAGGGCCAAGTGATTAGGTGAAGTAATCCTCTCCTGAAGTGCTGTAGATATTTAACTTAGGTAGACTCTGAAAGGAGTAGATGACAAATCAGACCAATTCTGTCTCTCCCAGATATGATATCCCATGCTCTCCACAGAGAACACTTCTAACCCTGATTACGGGTTTTTTAGCATAAGTATAAATCAATCTTCTCCTTCTACTGGAACAAAGTGTTTTTGCTGTTTTTATTCTCCCCTAAAGAAAAAAGCTTTTTTCAGTAGTATTGGATATCAAAAATACCATCTAAACATAATCTGAAACAATAAGTAATTATTTTTTCATTTCAGATCAGTCTTTGACAGACATGCCTGAAGGCAAAATAGATTCATATCCCTAACAACCTTCTAGTAGTTGAAATCTGTAAAAAGTTTCTACGATGTGCAAATTGCTATTTCAACAAATCAGGAAGGCTTAGACTAAATCTCTGAAAAGTAAAGTAACTAAATTAAACTCTGAACAGTGACCACATTCAGTAGCAGAGAAAAATGGAGAGTCATTTATAAATCTCTTTTTAATTGGCATTTTGTTAAAGGAAATATTCCAAAATGAACAAAGTTCGTGTTGGTTCTTCTAAATGTTGCACTGAAGTCAGACCAACTACACTTCTAGAGACCATGAAAACTCAGTCATGTCGTGTGGGTAAGAAATGGGAACTTAGATACCACCCTACAATACATATCCTGAGTACATTCTCAAATTACAGAAGAGCTTGGGGACAAGTAATGTTGTAAATAACCAAAACTCTGTTGTCTAAAATTGAGTTCTGTCTTCTGTTGTAGCAAATTTTCCTAGAGCAGAAACATTTCGGACTTCTCAGTGAAACTATACCTCTAGGAGGGATATTCAGAGTACAAAGTTCAGATTTTTTTCAGGATCAGGAAAGTGGGTGTTGTGAAGAATCTGATTAAAAGTAGTGTGTGAATCATAAGGTCAACAAATGTAGAGACAATATGTTTCATGTAGGTAGCTAGTTATCCTCAGGGACACATTGATGGCCTTAACTGTCCATAAAGATAAGTTATATAATCTATTCTTAGAATTTAGTGCAAGGACCCAGTCATGCACCCTTTTTATACTCCCCTGTAGTTTCTTTTTCTAGTTTCACTAGTCTGAGGAATGAATATTGATGTTGTATAATGAAGAAAAAGAAGCTGAGTCCAAAGGGAGACAGATCCTCTGTTTCTTCATCAACCTGAACTGTAACCACACAGCACCGCACTGCATTTCCCAGGGAGAAGATGGTGCAACCAGGGGATGCAAGACTCCCTACACTTCCCAGGGCACAGAACAACCTCCTCAACAGCCCATGTGTGCCCCACTGCTGGGCTGCATCCCAAAGCTGGCTTGATGTATACCCAGAAGATGGTAAATCCTCTTTGCTCCATGGACTGATAAAAAAAGGATCCATTCTTTGGCTGAAAGGAAAAGAAGATCCCTGTGTCCTTCTTGTGGTTAAATAATGCAAGAGTGTATGTCAGGTCTGTAGCTGATTAACCAATTAGTCCTATTGCTATGGAAAAAAACATGGCATAACTTCATGGTATGGCACTGCATAACCGTGACAAGTATTTCACAAAGGAAAAATAAAACCCAAAGTAGGAACTGATTTCATTGCATTCAGGAATTTTTTTGGTCCAGTGAAAAGTAGTATTTGTTGAACCAATGGAATAATGGCAATAGTTACCAGATTGTTGTCAGACTGCTGAAATCTCTAAGTGTGCTGTTTGTCTATGGATGAGACACCAAGAATTTATACCTTTCTTATTACATGGTTATCTAATTTCCAGATTTTATAATGGAAGTTTGATGTTATAAAAAAGCATTATAAAAACTCAGCAGTATCTGAGTGGGGAGTTTTCTGTTACAAACAGTACCTGTGTTTTGACTACAGTTGTATAACAGTGAATCAAAATATAATGATTATCCAAAATACCAAAGTTAAATCAAGGGATGTATCTGTACAAAATGAAACACAGGCAGGTGTGCTTTCTCATGGGTTATGGAAATATGTACTTAAACATTTTAGCAGACTTCTGTGTTCCCCACTAAGTAGAAATATACTCTGCCAGTTATGCTAGCAAAGCTTAAAGCATTTAGAGCAGTAGCAGTTCTTCAAGATTTAGCATGCATGACTCCCAGTTAATATTCTCTTGGTATTTTTAAAAAACTGAATTATCTATTTATGTTTAAATTCTGAAATATGTTTCATTTAGGTTGCTAGTATAAAGTCTTACTGAAGCTTTTTAATCCATTTCAGCTTTAGCAAATATTCTCCACAGTATTTCAGCTGAAGGCTTTCCTGTTTGTCTTAATTTACTGTGAATAAATTTGTTTCTACAATTAGCACACAGGCCCCTAAAGCCAGAAATACCCTAAATTAGAGGTACAGTGCATTTTGGGATGTAACTTTATTACTAAATCTAAGTATTAGAACTATGAACAAGAAGCTCATTTTAAGTATTAGGCAGCTTGCAAGACAGAGTTGAAACTTCCCAAAGGAAATATGATGATCTTTACATATTTCACTAACGAAACCTACTTCAAGCAATGGGAGGCATTATGTAACATTCAAAAGTAAAGGAGATAAAACAGCTTTCTTTTTGTAAAAAAACCCTTTTATATAAGCCTGTTGAAGCTTATGTGCCAATTATGAGTACTCAGCCTGTCATTTTAAACTCTTGCAGACAAGGACAGAATTTTTTGTCGTTACAATTGCGGCTATTTGTGGGAGCAAGCAAGAAATATCCTGGGGGTTTTGGGCTTTCCTCAGCTTGTGGATTTGCAAATCAAGAGAGCTGATTCCTCTTTACATGGTTTCTTCTTGTGAAAAACATGAGAAGCACTGGGTGCAGGGAGAGCACATTTGGCTGGTGTGAGCCAGAGAAAATCTGTCTATTGTGCTCAAAGACAGTGGTCTTCCACAAAGCCCTGGAGAGAAATTTGCAGTGCTGTTACACATGAGACTGAATAATTCACCTTATATTTCTCTTATGTGTCACAAGGCAGTGACAACAAATGAAAGATATTTGTTAAAGCAACTTGATGATTAGGTGTTCTTGGGGAAATACAGCACCTCTCACAATAAATGAACTCCTTCTTTGGGAACATTCAGGGCTGTGCCTGCTGCCAGCTTCTGAGCAAAGAGTAAAGCAGTTTGTGAAAGCTTTAGCACAGCATTTCCTTGCCTTTACGATTTTGTCACCATGTCAGCATTTTAACATCACATGAAACTTAAATTTTTTTTCATAATAGCATAATCTAAATAGAGAGTTTAGTTTCTTAAGTTATAATGAGATTTCTGTACATGGTTCCAGCTCCAGGCAGGGCACCATCTGCAGCACTGGTTGTTAAGCAAACATTGCCACATTACTTACTAGACAGGTACAAAATAAAGACTATCAAAATGTAAAAAAGAAAATTGAGCAACAGATTTGTGGGGAAAATGCATCTCTGAAGTTCATATCACCTAGACATTTAAAACAGGAATTCTTAACATTTTCTTAATCTGAATTTGTTTGTTTTTCATAATACACTGAACAGACAGATCTTTTTCAAAAATTTCCATTTCTTACAATGGTCTGGAACAGACATAATAATATAATAATATATAGAAAAATCGTGCAATCATACTCACGAGGTTTACCTCCTTCCTAATAGAAATAATAATCTGAATTTTATTGTTATCCATGTATGTTTATTTTATCACTTTTTATTCTCTTTTTATTTTTATATCAACACTTATATTGTCCCAGTGGATATTAATGGCTAATACTACTTAGTGTCAGATAGTAGGGCAACTGCTCACCAGCAACCAAATGGATTTGACACTCAAGTCTCTGGGCAAGATAGATGGATTTTAACCTGTATAATAGGCTTTTCCTTTCCTAGAAAATTGGGAGACAAAGGAGAAATCTGTAGTACTCTTACACTGTTTGGCTCAGACCTGTGTGAGCTGCCTATGCCTTTCCTGAGAGCTGGGAAAGGTTGGACAGAACCAGCAAATATCAGAGAATTGTCTTGCCTTTGCTTTCAATCATTCTTTTATTGGCACTTATTTTTCTTTTTACATAAAAAAAAGAGTAAGTGAGCTGATTCAAAATGTGTATGCTCATGTATCCATTTTTTCAAGACATTTTCCATTCCATTTTATACTCTAAGTATTGTAGCAATTTCTTCACTTTTCTTAGTGGATGGTGCACGTTAAAGAACATTTTTTTATTGAGCTTTCTACAATGACTTCAAGTATTTCCTCTGTGTAGCTGCAATTAATTTTGAATGAGTTCACCTGTATGAGCAATTCAAATTAATATTGTCAACATGTATGGTCAGCTTTGACTTGTGCATTGTTCACTTACAATTTCATTAGCTTCCATAGCTGAAATTTTAGAGATATTCCTTGGACTTTTGGAACAAGTACGTATTTGCCAGCTGCTACCTAATTTGTCACCTAACAAATTGTTTCCTTTCCAAAGCAGGGGAAATTACATAAAGCAAGATGAGATATATTAAACATAACACTTACTTCCAAAAGGAGACTTGTGGCAATCCAATATTATTTGGAATGCTTGGAACAGAGATGGTAAGTTGTCTACAATTTCATGTGCAATTTCACATTTCTCATGAAGAGTCATACGAATGAATCCATGTGTGATTTTTATTTAGTATTCTTCCAAACCCACAAAAGGTGAATCTATCAGAAAAATTACGAGGTAAATCTCCTTTTATTCAAATTAAGATTCTCGTGAGCCAGCTTTTCTTACAAGAATAAGAATATTAATACACAAAGAATAGACTTCTCAAAAATGGCAAAGACAAAGAGAGGTTCTAAGAAAAAGTCTATTAAATGTCATAGTTTCCTAAACAGTCTTAAATGCTCTTTTCTTTACACATATCGGTTGCCTAGTAAGATTTCAAACCCTGACTCAGGCTACCGGTAGAGTTTCTTCTGCAAAATCTGTTAAATATTTTCATATAAGAATTCTGGGGCACAGAGATCTGTTTTCAAGATCAAGGCAGAGGTTTTCCCAGGTCATAGAATATTCTGAGTTGAAAGGGCCTCACAAGACTCATCAAGTTCAACTCCTGGCAGGTAGAATAGTATCTTTTGATAGTCTTGGAAGACCACACATGCCATACCAGCTATACAAATAAAGAAAAATGAAAAGTTATATTTAAAAAATAATATATTATAATAATTAAATATAATAATTTTAATATGTAATTTAACTAGTCCATTTTCATTTGATCTATGAATGGGTTTGCAGTTCCACCCTTAGGAGTGAAATCTGTTTATTTCCTTTAGTCCCAAATTATATTCTTCATTGTCATTAGTTGCAGTCTTCCTTCCTCTCCTCTACCTGCTGCCCAAATGACAATCAAACATTTATTTTCAGATCTTAGAAATACTCATTTCTCCTTGGTGTTTAGTATTAAAGTCCAAGTCCGTCTCAGACAGAATATTTCCACCCTTCTTCTTTCAAGTCTTCAGTTGTGGGGTCTGAGAGACACAAATTTATTTTTCATTTCTCTGTGGAGAAGAACATGTCTTCCTTTGATCATATCTCTGAGAGAGTTCACAAGATTCTGGGTACCATCACTTACTCACTGACATGTTTCTAATCCATATTCTCTCAAGTAGTGCAGAAGCAAGGTTTCTCATAAATGAGATACTTCACTTAATCCTCCTATAACTGCCCAGCCCAGCCAACAGGTCTAGACCCCTGGACCCTTTAGTTGTAATTCTCCCTTTCAACTCTTAGCACCCCAGTGCTGTAACATATCAATAGTAAATCATTGTTCCCTATACAACTCTCTGGACAGTGTCTATGTTTTCTTATATTTGTTAACATAAAGCACAGCAAACCTTTACTTCCTGGAAACTACTGCTGTATAAATAGTATCTTCAGGATCTCTTGTGTGTTTGCTTCTTAGCACAGATACAGGAGAAGAAAAGACACAAAAAGATGACAAAAACATGAATTTTGTCAAATACTTCATTGACATTTCCATGCTGGCAGTTTGTCCAGTTGTTTATTCAAGGAAAACTCTTTGATCTACTGTATTTCTAGGCATTCATACAGTTTTAGTAATTAGTGCAATCACTTCTCTGGAAATTTTTAAGGATGTGAAAAGAATAGATTCCTTACAAAACAATGGTATTCTTGATGATATCATGCTTGAATGATTTCTCTTCTCCTCCTAAGCCCTACTTTAATGACTGTACTCTCCTGAGAGGTCTCTGAAGTTCAGCTGATACGGTTTTATTTGATGAAAGCAAGGTAGCATGGATGGGTTTTGATCAAAAATATTTTTATGATATTGGAGATATACCTGTTAAAAAAAATATGCTCCCTTCAAAGGGTATCCATCATGAAAGACTTGATTTAATAAAAACAAATATTTTAACGTTTAAGTTCTGTGTGCCTTGTTTTCTAAGTAGATATGTTTGTAATCTGTAAGAGCATTACAGTTGATCTGGGATCACTTAGCTAGCATAATTTAAACAGTACTCTGGTTTTAAATCAAATCTGCAGAAACAGATTTTTTTGTAAACTCTAAGCATGAGGCATTTGGGTCAGGTACACCATGGAAAATTCCTATTCTCTCCAAGAATACAAAACAAACACATAAAATTAAGTACTAAGTCAACAAAAAGTTTTCAAAATTTTTCCTTTTTTTTTTTTTTAAAGACATTTTTTGTGAAATTTCAAAACCCAAAACAAAACAAAGGAACAAACAAACAAAAACCCCAAAACCAAAACAAAAACCTACCAACAACAAAACAAACAAACAAAAAACTTCGGGTGACATTACTGTGTATTTATAGTTCAAGACATTATTGTGGCTCCCAAGTAGCGACAATATTTGTTCAAAAAGAGATAAAACTCATCAAAGAAATTGCAGCGTATAACAGGCCCTACTGTTATCACAGGTGGAAATATGGAAGCAAAACTGCAGCTAATACAGATTTCTGGGAAATAAAGCACAGTGTAATGGTAAATCTAATACAGCTTCTGAATTTATTTGAGCAAGGTGATAAGGCAACTTGATGATGTTGAATATAAACTAAGGCATGCCTGGTAGATGTTAATTATGGTGAAGTGCATACATGAGAAACATATGCTTTCCAGCTTCCCTTTGAGAGCACTGGATTCCTGAGGCAACGCACCCAACTGTGACCTTGACTGTTTTGAACCACTCTATGTCACAAGTTTGGAAAAAAGAAAATATAAATAAAAGGAGGGAGTCTCTTAAGCTCCGTAAAGAAACATATTTTTAATTTCTCATGCTTTGCCCATTAAATGATTCTGTTGATGAATATTAAAATTTCAGTGTTCTACAGTACAGATGGACCAAATGAAGCTTGTCTTCCTTCATCTGGCAACTCAGTCTTTTACTGAGTGAAAACCCTGATACAAAAAGTTTTATGACATATATTTGCATATTTAAAATTAAATGTCTAACTCTTCACAAGATACCCAAGTATGTCATGTGGGAACATAAAAATGAAAGAGAACAGATCATTCTTGTCAGTAGAGTCGGGACAAGCCGAGACTAAGAGTCAAATGAGTATAAGTAGTCACTCCTTAGACCTTTACAGTGTGACAACTGCTTAAACAGCTTACCCGGTGAGACAAACCATAAACTAATTATCGTTAATTCAAAACATATTGTAAGTGTGGCAATAGGGAATGCTCAACAAATGAACTGTCTGATTCAAAGGGCAAACAGCCTAGGATTTTTTCCTAACAAATGAAGGAAGCTGGTACATCTAAAATACTTCTGGAAGGAAACATAAAAATCTGCAACATACGAATGCATGTAGTGTGAATATTTGCTGCATAGTTAAGAGCTTGAAGACATCCTCCCAGCAATGAATGATTGTAAAAAAATCCACAACCTTCTAGTAAGAAAGTGAATAAGGAAAACAGAGAAGTTAGACAAAGTGTCTGACCTTTAAGAGGCAGGTGCCGGTTCTGACCTTGAGAGTGAGGGTTCAATAAGTCATTGTCCCAAGAAGTTTTATCCTTTGCATGTATAGAGAGGACTTGCTTTTAGCAAAGCTCAAGTGAATGCTTGAGCTGCCCCTGAGCTGCATCAGCACCCAAGCAGCTCACTGAGTCCCTGCACTGACATAGAGGCCTCTGGGCTCTCAGTGCTGCACTCCTGTAACTGGCTTGGTCTGTTATTCAGGGACTTCAACAGATATAAATAAGGCAAACAGATTGTAACTTACAGGTGTCAAACGTCCTATTCCTCCAAGGGTTGAGAATTGCAGGATCAGATCCTTAGCAGTGAACCCGTTTGACCCATGTAGAAGTTGTTCTAAAAATTAATAGGCAACAGATACAAACAAGCCCTTGGAAAGAACACACGTGACTGGGGAGAAAGGCTAAATATCAAATTTTCCTAACCAAGCAGAGAGATGTCAATGAAGTAAGCAAAATTTTATACAACACAAATGTCCACTAAAATTACTACTATTATCTCTCTGGGTGTAGGATGATGCAAACGTATTACATATAAGCTCATAAGGCACTTCCACAAAAGGTCTAGTTTAGAGAATAACTTGTTTGAACAAGTTGCTAAGTCATAAAATTTTGTTTTATAAAAAAAGGTTAATGGGTTAAGGCTAGGTTTTTAAACCCGTCAGTGGGAACTGTCTGAATTTACAGCAGGAGATGTCTTGTTACCTACCAGTTGTTACTATGACATGTTGCAATTCTGCCATGTCATGCCTCCACTAACAGAAAAAAGCAGAAGCACTAAAGCAGCTGTTGGAGAATTAGACCTGAGATATTCAAAATGACAGATGATTGACTTCAGATTTGAAGAAAAAGGGACTAGTTTAATGAAGGCGACTGCTGAGTATTTTCTAATAACCTTGTCCTTGTAGAAGTTTGAATATTAGAAGCAGAGCCCTAAAAATCCCTTTCTCTTCCTTGGAATTACTATTACTATTGCATGCATTTCTGAGGATGCCATTAGATAGAAGTAGGACACCATCTCCCCCAGGGAAAAAGGAAATTTCCCCCTTTCCTCTTTTACAGAATACAGTTGTTTACACAGCGGAAACAGATGCATCATATTTTTAAGAATAAGCTGCCACTCCCACTTATCAATTTTATTCGAAGAAGAATGTATGCTGCTTCTATGCAACAAAGAAACCTTACCTCCTATTGTAAGGGTAGAAAGTAGCAGCTTTATCTCCAGGGCTCAGCAGGGGCTGTTAACTATCAACTCTGCTGCTTCTTCCAGCCTGCTGTTACGCTTGTCATCCTCTGCTCCAGTTGTGGTGACTGATTATGGAGCAGGAGGCCCACTCTCAGGAATGTCTGTTGGAGGCATACATTGTTTGCAAATAAAGACAGCCTACACTACCTCCAATTCCCTGTGGTTTGTGAGTTTTACTGACTTTGTGGCAGCTCTCTACCCATTTCTTTATTACAGTTCCTGAGTCACTCAGCAGGAATTAAGAAGTGACTGTTTTCACTGACTTATGGCAGAAGCTTATGTGACATTTGCATCATCCAAATTTGGCAGCAGGCCCTTGAAATAGTGTCTGAGGTTTATTTAGGTTCATTTCACCCCAATCCAAGAATGTAATCATCTGACCTATTTTATACTTGGAGTGAGATGAACCTCTCCCCAGAAATGTCTGCTTTTCTCTGCTGAGCAAAAAAGGTGTCTACAAAACAAGCTCAGATCTAAACAGCTGTGCTATAGATAGCTACATTTGTTAAATTCCAGGAACAGTCTTGGGTGGGATTTACTCCTGATAGCTTGCCTGTTTGAGGAAAAGTATTTTGAAAAAGAAGATGTTTGGAGTTGTGCCTAAATAATGCCTTAGATGACCAACTCAAGGAATCTAACACTAATTAAGGTGACTAAGCTTGTTGCTGTTAGGTGTACAGGACAGCTATGTTAGGATTCACAACTGCCATCAGACTTCAAGCTAGGATGCCTAATGACCCAGAGGAAATGATGGAGTGACCAGAGTCCGACATGTCCTGCAGAAGGTTATTGTCCTATTTTGTTGATGCAACTAAGATCCTCCCCTTGGCATGCAAATTTACACAATTTGTGAAGGAAGAAGGTACATGAGGGTTACTCACGTTAGAGAGCAGTTCAGCTGACTCTGCCAATACAAGAGGGATTGCAGGAACCACTTGCACCCATCATCACTGTCATTATTTGAAAGAGACATAGAGACAAGGAGGTTACCCCACCAGCCTTCAGAGGACAGCCAAAAACCTGTGGCTTAACTTCTAGAGGCAAAAGAAAAACTCAACTCATGGGCTCTGAGAGGTGAGGTCTCTTAAGACAGCCAGACATGCTTCTTAATATTACAAAGGACTGCACAACTTGATGCTGCTGGGTGTACAGGACCAAAGTGTTCCTTTTGTCTCAGGAAACAGTTTCTCATTTAATTTACTTAGGAGATTTTCAGTGAAGGCCAGAGCTAATGTCAACATGAAATATGAAGGGAATTTTTGTTCAGGTATATAAAGGTCGTGCATTATGCAAAGACAGATTGGGCAGCATTAGCTCTTACCTGGGCTCTCTACAAGGCTTGTGTGTAAATGACTGGGACTGTGGATATGGTGATCCATGAAGCAAGGATGATGTCCAGGCATCCTATAATGTCACGTATTTACTAACCTTATATAGCAAATATAATTTATAGAAAAGGCCTGCAACATTACGCTGTATTAGTGCCTTTCAAGAGGAACAGAAAAGAGATAGTTTTGCTGGTTCATCATTTCTTGGAGAATTGTTATTTGATAGAGCTGATGCCTCCCTCGCCCTTGTACTGCTTGCTCTGTCAGCTGAGATTCAGCCTGATGTTAAGCCCAGAGAACTCCCACATCAGACACATTGCCCTCTACCAAGCCCTGTCCTAGTCCTAAGCAGTAGTAGTAAAGAGAAATTGATGTGAATTTGTAGCCAAAACTAGCTAGAAAACTAGGCCTTATTGGAACAAATGACAATAACTTTTCTTTTAAAAAAAATCACATTTTCTAAATTTTCATCTATGTGGCAGGAAGAGCTAGAAATTACTCATGTTTCACACAATGTGATAAAAAATAATTTTAAAATAAGAAACCAAGGAGCCAAAGACATGTTACAGTGAAGTCTAGCAACTGTGAAGAAAACAGGCTTTTTTAAAACCACTCAGTCTCTGAAGTCTCTGCTGCCAAAAATACAAATAAAGAATGTTGTAGAGATGACTAAAAAGACAAATAAAAATAAGAAAAAAGTAGTAGCTACAATGGGTATCTCCAGCATTCCTTAGAAAGAAAGAGGAAAAGATTAAGTGACCGGGTAAGTGAATTAAAGTATATAAGCCAATTATTAGTAAACTATCACTTCTCCCAGAAGAGTAAATCCAATTCAATAACTAATAAGGGGTAGTGAAAGTTTTCCAAACACCATTTACACCCTGAAAAGTTAGTTCTGTGCAACAATGAATTAAAAATGCAAGATCATACCAACAAAAGTGTCAGAAAACTGTAGAGGAAAGCAATTCCTTCAGGTTTCCTGGGGTCAGTAGATCCCTGCCATGTGGTAAAAACCCTTCTGCAGGGACTTTGAACCCAACTGCTGGCATCAACTTTTGAATGTACTTCAGAAAATGTAATTACTGCAATCCGTCTGGCACTCAGAAGCTTTATTTTGAAAAAAGCTGATGATTGCTACTTTATTGTCCTAACAAAAACCTTATGGCAGCACAGCATGACATCAACTTGGGGAATAAGAGTGTGAGGTTAGAAATGTCATTTTTCTGGGGTGCCATTTGCTAATTTGTACTAAGCAGTGGCCAGAGGAAGGTATTGTCTGTATGTTGCTGTTTTTGGACACAGACGTCAGAGCGCTGCAGGAGGAGACAGACAGGGTAGGGACAACCAACTTTTTACCAGGGGCAAGGTACTCAATGTGTGTGGAAAGCCTCAAATCTTTGGTCTTCAGCACTCAGGTCCTCAAAAATGTACGTGAAACACATATATCTAATGGCCTTGGTGCTCATCCAGTCAACCACGTGCAAACAGCAGGCCAAGAGCCTACTTGGTGTATTAATTTCAGTTAGAGAGGATATTAAAGCTGTTAATGATGATTCTGAGAGCAAGTGCGTATTGGAAATTGTGAGGAGCAGAGTGGTAGTGGAAGTGCTCAGGTGCCATCATAAAAGCAACGTGACCATGCAAAGAAATCTCCCTGAGAATAGTTGTGCTATCTGAGTATCAGCAGTTCTCTCCTAAGGCATCTAGCAGAGACAGGAAAACTTGCTCCACTGCAGGTGTTTAAAATATTTCATGAAATCACAGTTGCATTCTGAAACATAAATTAACCTGCAACTAAATGTGCAGAAAGCTTTTACTGAGCTGCAGGGTCCTTAGAACTGAAATAAATATTGTCATATGTGCCATTTAAGCTACCGTAAAAACAACAATAAGCTTTATTGTTGTAAAAAAACCCTATATTGCCTTAGCACAGTTCTTCCCAAGAAGCAGCAGGGGTTATCTTCATCCGGTGTTTTCTCTTGCTGAACATCAAAATACCTGATCCGGAGGAAATTGGAGTGCATATAATCACTCCTTTTGCAGTACTTTTTAACTCATCCTGAGTTCAGAAATTTCTTCCTTGAAATTACTGCAATTAGCACCATGTTCTTCTGCTTGTCACCTATGTGGCTGCTGTTCCCCTATAATAAGCATTCAGGATTCAGGCACAATGTGACGATCTTTTCACTTTAAGATGAGTTTTCCAGCTTGCCTCTGGAGCCAGCTGTTATACATCTCTGGGAGGACATGTTTCCAGAAGGAATCATTAGATGCAAAAGAATTATAGTGAGAGATGCTTCAATGAGGATGGCCAAGTGTTAATATACACAGAAACATATCTTTCTTGTATGACTCTTCCATCTCTGCTGCAAAGGTAAGAACTGTTTTGATGTGCTCAAGGAGTTTTACATAGAATCCATCATACTTATTTTTTCTTCATGTTTTTAGTCTGCAAAATGCAACTTTTGAGCTTCTACTCTGAACAATGTTTATACAAAAATGTGCTGTAGATTTGCAGCTTTTATACAAAAACTTGGAGCTGCCTTTTTTTGTGACACATTTAATTATTCAATTCAAATAGCAGCATATCAAACTGGCTCTTATTCTGGTCTTGTGACGAATTTGAACTCTGAACCATTACTGGCACAATCTACATCCTATCTCTTCTACGGCTTGAAATAGGCATAGTGATAAACTGTCATGGAACAGCTTATAGAATGACTGTCTAGGAGAGGCTTCTCTCAATTTCAACCCTTTAAATGTTAGTCAAATCTTGTTGTCTGATCTAGCTTTAAGAGCAGTGAAAGCCTCCAGAGGATCATTTCTTTAATCTCAGGATAGGTACTTGAAACAACTAGGATAAGAAAGCTAACATGGTCAATGATTATTGACAAAATCTAGATACCTAATATTGTCTCAAATTGAACAGTCTCGATGTCTAACTGTTAGATGGCTGAAGTTCAATTAAGTAATTTATTCTATTAATGACATAAAAGTCAGGGTAGAATCTAGCTTACATTCCCACAGTTTTATTGATTCACAAGTGCACACAAGACCCCAGAAAGGAATGCACTACTTAATTCAGGCACTAATGAAGTTACAAGTATGAATAAACCTGTTGTCTGCTTGGTTGAACAAACTAGTTCTAATTTTACATAATTATTTTTCTGAATACTTTCACACTGCTTTTACAGCAGGACTGCTCTGAATTAAGTGACATTTGCTGTTATTTGTACTGGTCTAAATAGGCCACATAATGTGCATATTAATGATAATTATGGAATGTGCTTTTTGGTTAACCAAAGAAATAAATAACAGAGTAATGTTAAACATCACATTGACTGGAGACATCATCTAGACAATAGGGACTAGATAAATGAAGTTCAATGACAGGGCATTTTTAACAAATAAATATCACCAAATTTATTCATGCTTTTTTTTTTTGTTTCTCAAATGTTTGAAAATTACTTTATATTCCTACACAGTTCAATGTTCAGTACACTTAGTGATATTTTTGAACACTAAGCTCAAGATTTAGATTTGCAAGATCATCTTTAAATTGTGCTCCTAGATATCCATGATTTGTATTTCTCTCTCTTAGTCTTCATGTCATTGCTTCTCCTCTGGATATCTGTCTGTCCTTGAAAATTACTTGCTTTCCATTTCATGCAGACCAACCATTTGAGCTGTTCTGTTGTAAATAAATTTCTTCTTATGTACCTTCTCCCCTCTGCTGTCCCTTTGTCCAGCACATACACTGAGCTAAGCATCGATGCTTTTACGGTTATTGAAATCAAAGCAAGCAGAAATATTTCTGACTTATTCTTGCAGAGGCATAAATCTTGTTGAATCAAACACCATAAATAAGATGCTGCAAACACATAAAACATAAAAGATTCCACATAAGTGTGGAATTCATTTTTCACCTCTATAAACAACTAGAATGCATAGATCTAAATTAGAATAAGAGGAAAACTGCTATAGAATTGCTTATTTCTCTTTTGCACTCTTATATGTAGGTGCCTATTAAACACTTGAAGTAAGGTATGGTGACACCCACAACTTGTTCTTCTATTTCTCATCATCTCAGTTGTTACTTCACTGAGTTGGGTTTTTTTGAAGAATGACAGAGACCATGCATCTCCCAATTCATCACATTCTATTTCCACTTTTCTAGCTCAGACTTACATCCTTGCATTTAACTTGGTAGCAAAATATATAGGATGTTTTCTGGAGAAATATTTAAAGTAACACCTCCATTATAATATAATATCATATGACATAATACAATATAATGCAATATCATATAATATGATATCATATAATATGATATATAGTATATATTACATATTATACTTCATACTTTCTATATTCTATTATAATTATAATGCATACTACCGGTTGCATAACATTAAATCATGTGTAGGACATGCCTACATTCATAGATCACACTCACTTTTATTAGGTATTGTTTTAGTAGATTTGTTTAGTCAAGTTTTCAAATGTTATTATCTAGTTACTGGTACTTTTAGATACCAACAATTTTAGCTTAATAAATATTTGAAGGGAGTAGCAACCACAGCAAACTCATCTCTTCTGATTCTGCCATTTTTTTCTTAGTCCACCACCAAGTGAATTTTATGGGTTAACAATCAGGACGACTCACTATTCTCAAATATCCATTCTTTTTTTTTTTCTTCTCTGCTTCCTGACCAATACCCTTGTTTCCTTGGGGTTCCTTTGGGAGTGTTGTTTTGTTTCAAAACTTGGCACTACTGTGGAACCAAAGATTCAGTAACAATTTTACTGAGCATACAGCTTAATTGGCTGTTTCAGGAACAGGTACAACTAGGTTATAAAAACAATGCAGCATCCTGTTCACCCCTTAACCTTCTTTTGAAAGGTCTTGCAATTGGTGCTGTGTGATTCGACAGGGTCTGCTCCTGCAGCACTGCTCTTCTCAGAGCAGTTCTCTAAGGATCCCTTTCTTTCTCTCCTGCTTTTTTCCTTCACTCCCAAGGTATCAATTATGCTTTGGTGTATTGCTGGCAGATTCAAAAGGGTCAAATGAAAAGCCAGATATCAAATAGATGAACAGTACATTATGAACAGTAGCAGAAAAAATGCATTTTGTGATGCCATCTACTAATTTCTCACATAAATCCCTTACTGCAGTGATTAATGATACAAAAGTGCTGAAATAGTCATTAAGTCTGGAATCCCTTTTCCAACAATTATCATAGAATCATAGAATCTTTTAGGCAAGTACTGTTAATTGCCTACCATTGGTATCATACATACTAATAAGACTACAATAGTTATTTGTTGCATTGTTAAAGTGGATGTGAAGAAGACATATATATATTTGTATAATCACTATTGTTATTCCAATATCTGATAAGTAAGAATGACATCTCAAAGGTTGTAATTACTGTGGGGGCTGTCTCTCCCATTCATGAAACTCGTTTTCTACATCTTCATTATTCTTTCTGGGAATATGATACACACTGTTTTGATTGAAGAAAATGTATTTTGGGGTTTGCGGATTTTTTTAAGAAGGAAGACTCCTATTTGTGACTTTGTACTTCATTCCCCCAGAAGCCACAAAGCAATCAAGCCATTTATAAAATGATATAAAAATTTTAAGAAAAAAATCAGTAGAGCACAGTTTAGCAACAAGGAAAATACAGATGAATCACTTAACAGCTTGTCTAGACAAAGATCAACCTAAAAAATTCACTTGAGTGAATGCAAACAAATGTCTGACAGCACACAGGAGCTGTGTTGTCATTTTGGACAAGTAGATACATTATTTTCTTAGTGCACTGCAGAGAATGAATTATACAGTTGTAGCCCTCCAAAGACTGAACTGGAAGCTGAGGCATTAGTTACAGTCATTGTAGACAAATGACAATGTACTTCTCCTGTGGTGAGATAACAAAGTCAAAACAAAAGATGGGTCTAGCATAACTATTGAAATGCTAGAATTTATTGACGTTTTTAAGCCTGATGCTTTGTGGATACATCTAAATTACCCAGATCTGACACACTGATTTGACATTTGAGAATTCACTAAGTTATCATCTTTGATATCAGTGACAAACAGAACTCAGGTGAAAAGCGTCACTGAGAGTCTGTGCAGAGAGACGAGAGAGGGTAGACAGAATGTTTTGGCAGGCTATCAGCCTGAGATCTAAAGGGCAAATAAGCGCTCTGACTAAACCTCTCTTTTTGCAAAGATAAGAATACACAGCAATTAACTAGGAGGGTTCTTTCTGTAGTTCACTGCGCAAGAGTCTAACTGAGTTGAAACAGTTATCCTCAGATATGCAAAATCTTCAAGAAAATCCAATTACTTGATTTGGGCAAGAAAGACAAATACAGAAGAGAATGTAACCATTTGAGTTGGCAATTCAAAATGTGACTGAGTAATACTTCAGCAGATACATTTTAGACTATAATTAAAGAAAGCAATGCTGTGTGCACAAACGTGGATTTGGGCTGAAAGATAGCAGAGTTATTTGGGGGGAAAAAGGAAAAAAAACACATTTACTGGAAGATTCTGTTGCAAAACTCAGTCTCTGAACATCTCACATAAAATATTGGATTCCTTTTGAAGAACAATGCATAACTTTGAAGGGCAATGGAAAGAAAATTAACCAAAGCACATGAATATTCATGAGAAACCTTCTGACCTTGGTCCAGGTCTCTTTCCAGTCTCCTAGAATTCTTCTTTGCATAAACTTTCTACCATCTCCTTGCTTCGTCTGGCCTTGCTATAGCTGACATTTCCTAACTTTTCTCCAAGCTCCATATATCACTGAACGATAAATCTCTGTCAGCAAAATCTGGAATATTCTCATTTATTGGCAAGGACAGACTTCACAGAGTTGCTGTCCCAAAGTGTACATTTAGTATTCACAAGCAGACCTAGGCCAATATTCACTAAGTACTGCATTTCCTGAATTGTGGATGGAGAAAGCATCCACAATTTTGGCCATAGAATATTTCACACCCCAAGAATGTTCACCACAATCAGTTTTTCTAGCTTATAGACAAATTTTTAAGGGGATCTATCTGTTTCTTTCCTGACTGCCTTTCACTAAAGCAATGTCCAGCAAAATTTTTTGGGTTTCATTGAGTGCTGAAATAGTGTCCAGTGTTGCATTATATAAGCAGTTTGTGTTGAACTCATCTGAATTGTTTGTATCTATATTTAGGCATGTATAAAATGCACGCATATAACATATAGTTACAGTAAAACATTGCATAACTGTGCAATGTGCGTGCTTAAAAGAGTTATTCTGTAAATATAGGAAAGCTTTTTCCACACTTGGTAATCTGAAAAAGTCCCACTCCCTTTAGTGTGCCTACCTGAAGACATATGAGAATTTCATATATGGTATGGACATGGACACAATTTAACTGGGGCCTGCTGAAGTGAACAGGAGCCTTTCCTCTGTTCTGTTCTTTAAAACAGACTTTTAATCAGACCCTTGTTTCATCCACAGCAGTAGTCTCAGTCTAACTCCCTTGGTGTTCACTGGACATCCTCATTAATTCAGCTAGGGACATAAACTAGTTCTGCTTTACAAACTATACTTAAATAGATTCACGTCTTTTATCCTGTGTCCTACTTTATGTAATTATTTATTCAACTAAATAGCTCATGCTCTTCCCTGTCTCCCTTATACCTTTCTTTGCTTTCCCTAGACCTTGTATTGCCTCCTGGATGAACAACCCTACCTGAGGGTATGGGAAAAAACAAAATGTATGTTAGGTTTGTTCCTCACACTAACATAGGTATTCAGAGATACATGCTACAGAAAGAAAGAAAATCAACTGCATTAAGTATGTGCTATATTTTTTCAGACTTAAAGTAGCTGACACATAGAATTTTTTTGAAATTCAATTTAGAAAATTTGCCTTCATTGTTCCCTGGGGAAAAAAAAGCTCTAAAAAACCTACATTCATAAATCTTTCACAAAGAAAGATGTCCAGTTTAGAGCTTTTCTTTCAAAATGTGATTTTTTTTCTTTTTCTGATTATTGTTGAATATTCCAAGAAGAAGTATCATCTCTCCCACACAACTACCTCAGGTTTTCACCTGGGGTAGCAGCATTTTGACTCAATCCAAAAGGCACTGACTAATTTTACTTTCTTCTTTCTCACTGACTAATAAATACTACTGCTCACCTCTGAAATTACTGTTTGTTCAGCAGGAGAAATGTCTTTCCTTTGAACAGCATTGCAGGGTAAAAAATAGCATCCTCTGTCCTGTAATCTGGTGCAAAATTTCCGTGACAGCAACTGCCTCCACACTGCTTTGTGATGGGCAGGAATGATTCTCTCTCACTATTCACTGGAACAGCCCATGTCCTATAAGCCCTGAAAAGTAAAGCTTTCAGCCTCTGATATGGCTTCCCTTCTTGGGTCATAGCCACAGGAAGGTTTGCAGCATGAATGCAAGGGAAACACTTTTTAAATAGGAAAATATGTATACAGATGCTAATCACAATACTGGATTTCATAAAAGATGAAGTATGGATTGAAAACCAACTGCAGATGTTTTAATTCAGCCAAGTCAGATTTAATCATTTTCCTCCTCTTTTTTGTTTTGTTTTGTTTTATTTTGTTTTGTTTTATTTTGTTTTGTTTTAGAGGAAACTATGTCATAATATAGTAACAGAAATAAAAATTACTAAGTATGATGAACATGACAACACCAATAACAATACATTTTTTTTTATTTATGTACTTATTTTAGTTTGGAGATAGCATAGTAAGAAAAAGAAGTGATAAAGTGCACAATTACATTTTTCAACTATGAGAAGAACTGCTTTGTTACTAGAGTTTAATGTAGCAAATGTGGGTTTTAAATTCCACTGTTAACTAAACATATTTCAGTATAGCTGAATTTTAAGTTATATACTTATGGAATTTAAATACATTTGCCCTTGATTTTTCAGCAAGTTCCCCTTCATGATTTGTACAAGAAAAATATGGAAGGCTTTAACATTTTACCTGTCACAGAAAGCATGCATTTCCCCCCTCATTTAGTAGGGACAAAGCTTCACACAACTCCTGTGCTGTGCATCCATCACAGGGACAAGAGAGGCACAAAAACTGTGTCACATGAATCAGTTTTTTGCAGTCAGCTAGGCATCTTCATTAGATATGTTACTTCTGGTCGAGCTAAAATATTTAAAGCTATAAAAAGAAATTTTTTAAGCCTTTCCTCCATCTTTTGATGCAATATGCTTTACTCAACTACAGTAATAATGCATACCAGACTTCTGGGGTCCAAGAATGTTATATAAATACAGTCGATATTTAGACAAGAAATTTGCCATATTCTGAAAAGTAAGGGATAAAATTCTATCTTGACTAAAAGCGATGGCAAGATGCACATTGATTTCAAAAGAGTTAGGATTGAATGTATAGTTAAAAAACAAATACCCTGTAATATCTGTTGCTACATCTTAAAAACATATGTTACCTGCTATTCATTCTGTCATGGGAAACGCAAAGTGTACTCAGGTCTTTTCATCAGTGTACCAGCCAGCAAATGAGTAGGAGTAATGCTAAAAATCAGTTGCTAACAGACATGAAAGCACTGTAATAGCATAATAAGACAAATTGATACTTCTTCATGACAGATAACTATTCCTTCTCATTACTTAATGTTTTCAAGGCTATATGAATGTAACAAAGTCAAGAAGTTTTGGCATTAAAAATTGAAGAACAATGGACAAAATATATTGCTGACTTACTACAAACTCCTATACAGAGTTTCTTTTCATTTTCTAAAGACTTGTATAATAAAAAAAATAAGTATGATAAAATGTTTGAAATCAGAATATTTCCCAACCCTTGTGACATGTTGTTCTGGGTAACAACAGCACAGTAGCATTCTGTAAACAATTTTACGTGGGGATATTTAACAAAGCAAAATATGCCTTTGAAGACCAGCTTCTTTCCCTCAGGATTTGTAGAGATGCAAAAAGACATTAAATATATGTCTTGAGCTTAAAAGCCATCCACAAAAGACCACACCATTTTTCAAGTTCCTTCTTTCTTCTATAAATTCCTTTTTTCTTCCATTTATACTGTAAAATGCAGCAACACAGATTCTAATGTTTTGGTTTTTAACAGCTGTGTAAAGAATAAAGTTCAGAACTGAGAATGCATCCAGGAGTTAGGAGCGGAATTGTATGTCAAAGTCTTTTACAGATGTTTTTCCATTTTTTAATCAGTCAAATTCAATGTGGGCTACTACTCCACCTTTTTCTTCAGAGCTGTAATGTGCTAATTAATATTATATAAATGCTACGCCCGTGAGGTTTTGAGTTCTTGAGAAAGCTCTTCCAAATAATACTTGCAAAGGGGATGCCGCAAGTCATTTTACCTCAGCACTCTTGGGGAATTTGAAAAATGTCCTTAAATTCTTTCAATCTTTTTTTTGGGTGTAGAGACACACCAAAAAAAAAAATGGAGAAATGCCATTATTAATCATTGCCTCCTGCATACATAGCCAACAGTGTATGTTGAGATGCCTGTGTGCTCCTCCACATGCAATCCTAGAGACAAAGCAGGGAAAAGTGTTATTCCTTACTTGGAAGTCTTACTTACCCTTTGCACTTGTCCAGAGCCAGAGATAAGGGTGTTCCTTGTTTGAAGGAGAGTGAAGATTCAGGTTCCTCTGCATTCCTCAGAGAGAGGCTCAGAACTCAAGGGTTGATCCTCTGGTACCAACTGTTAGAGAGATGCTCTTCTTCCAGAGCGTGCCTTGCTTTACAGTGCCCCATGCTTATGGGGCACAGTATATTCCCGGGTGTCTGCTTTAATGCACCTAAGTGGGCAGGAAGCTTCCAGGAAAGCTGTTGCCTATGTACAGAAATAGCTCAGGGTAAGTTATTTCATTCACACTGTTGCATATATGCAGAAATAGCCCAGGACGGACAAGTTGGGTGTGGTAGGTGGGGCACGTGCCAAGGAAGGATGATGTGGGACCTATTTACTCTAGAACCAACCCACAACATGGGACAATTCAACACAGCACAGAACTCCTTCTGCCATTTTATCAAGGAAAATAAGTTTAAAGGAGGTTTCACGAAGCCATCCAGTTCCCTATCCAAACCTAAACCAGGATCAACCATACCTATATATAGAAGTGTCTGAAGAGCAGGTGTCAAGAGGATGGAGCCAGGGTCGTCGTGCTGCAGAAGAGGACAGGCAATGGGCAGAAACTGAAACACAGGAAGTTCTACCTGGACATGAGGAAGAACTTCTTTACTGTGAAGGTGACTGAGCACTGAAATAGGTTTGCCAGAGAGGTTGAGGTGTTTGCTTCTCTAGAGATACTCAAGAATGGTCTGAACACAATCCTGAGTGCCCTAGGGGACCCTGTTTGAACAGGTTGGTTGTACTGGATAACTTCCAGTGGTCCCGTCCAACCTTGACCATTCTATGTTTCTGTGATTCAATGTTCTCAGTTTTGTTCTAGACATGTGCAGTGGAGATTCTTCAATATTATTTTTCTCCTCTCTTTACTTATGATTGACTCAAGCACTACTTTGTTTTGTGTTATCTGGCTTGTAATGCAGAGAACGTGCTGCCCAGCAGCAACCCTTACAGTCTGCTTTAATGTGCACTCCTCATCAGCTTCACATTTTATTCAAATATCCAGCAAAGAAGATTAAAGAAAACACAGGCCACAATTGTTCACACAGATTATATAATGTCTGCTCTATAATCAGTGGAAAACAATTTGTCTGCCTCATCAACAACATTTCTCCCATTTATGCAAAAAAATAAACTGCTTGAAAAATGAATTTCAACCTTGGCAACATCTATTTCTACTTACAATAGAGCAGCAAGTGGAAATGAAAGAAGTATAGCTGCCTACACTCTTAAGGCATATTTGACTACATGGATGTGCGTTGCATTCCTGAGCATGACCTGAATTCCCCCTGCACAATGAGACCTGCTGGAGAAGGCTGTGGGGAAACAAAAAGAGACTTAAATGACTTGACATGTCATTTTTGTGACATAAAGCGCAGACCTCTATAAACTAAAAAGAAAGAAATTTTTCTGTAATGGAAAACAAATGGTGTTATTTATTACATTTAAAATACTAGGGCAGTTTATGATCTGATGATCAGTGTTACACAAGGAGGTATGTGCTCTTTTACACTCTGTTCCCCCATGCTGAGTGCCAAGGGGCAGGAAGCAATGTGGCAAGTGGGGCCATACATTTCTTTTATGTTTCACCTGGGGTTAAAGGAAATGAAAACTCTGTTTAGTTTTTGAAATATTTATGCCATAAGAAAATCAGCCTGAAGAAGACATTCTTCATGTGCAATATAAAAAAATAACACTTTTACATAGAATTCTTCCTTCACCTATAAAAACCGCTAAAAGACATTTTGCTATCAGCGTTGTTTAGCTTTACAAAGACCTTCTTGCTCTGTTAGAGCTGGAATTGTTGTTAAAGGTTTTAGGAAGCTCAAAACCTACCTTAAGCCCAGTTGTAAGGCATTAAATGTGTTGGGAGGAAACAAAATGGAGAAGAGAACCTATCCAAAGAGTGTCAATATATTTTTTTAAAGCCACACATGGAATGTTACATTGGGGAAAATTTCTGCATTCCAAACAGGGCAATCAAGAAGGTATTCATTGACAACTGACAGTATTAAGTTTTTGCTCATTTCTTTGGAATAAATAGAAGTTATCTATAATAACTTCTATGATAACTTCTATGATAAACTATGATTTATCAGTATTTATCAGTATTCAAATCAGCTACATTAATGGGCAAGTAGGTGGCTTTTTTTATCATTCAGAGAACACTTAGAGGACAAAAATAAGAGCTGTTTTCAAATCTTTCTACACATTTTTTATAGTGAGTAATATTTCCCTGGTGACCCTGAAAGCTAAAGTATATTTTTATTTTTGGTCAGCCTCATTGTGAGGCTCTCCAGTTCATCTTGTTACAGCAGAGGCAATTTGGTAGATATACTTAGGGTTCGTCATGTTTGCTGTAGGTTGACTATTGTACCAGCTTTCCATAAACTGCTGCCAGGCTTTTAAGCATAAGACAGTTTAACATCTAATTTATTACTCCAATTTAATAAAGTATCCTCAAATGTCACTTATAAGATGTAAATATATTAAATAAAAAATTAATTGCAATACTTTGAATAATTAACCAAACTCTTCTAAAGTAGCAAAAGGTTTTTCCACTGGTTGAAATAGGTTTTGAAACAGTAGATCTCCAGTTAATTCAGAAGTCTTTTTAATTCTATCACCACTGATGACTCTGAAAAAGCTACATCTTTCCCAACACTTCATAATGTTTTAAGTTTTTAAGAAATCCTTAAACAAAATTTCTCACTTTCTCAGCTACAGAGGCATAATTTTCAATACTTGGTGAAGCGAGGAGGAGTGGACTTCCAGAGGATGGGCTTTGGACACTGATTAGGAATGTTCCTTGGGAAGCAGCCCTTAAAAACACCCAAGCCCAGGAAGGTTGAACATACTTTTAGAAAGAAATCTTGAAAGCTCAGGAAGAGGCCATCTCTCTGTGCTGAAAGATCATCTAGTGGGGAAGAAAATGAGCCTGACTGAGCAGGGAGCTTTCTTAGGAACTCAAGGGAAAAAGAATAGGGTGTATCACCTTTGAGAAAAGGGGTAGGCAACTCACAAGGTGTTTAAGAATGTCGTTAGGTAATGCAGAAAGAAGAGAGGCAAAATCTGAGAACTTAATCTGGCCACTTCTATAAAGGATAATAAAAAGTATTTTTTTAAATACATTAATAAAAAAGGGAAGGCCAAAGAAAACCTCCATTCTTTATTGAACGCAGAGGGGAATAATAGTCACCAATGACAAGGAAAAAGCTGAAGTACTTAACGCCGCCTTTGCCTCCATCATCAACAGTAATACCAGTTATCCTCAAGGCAAGTGGCCTCCTGAGGTGGTAGACAGGAATAAGGAACCTAAGGGACCCCCTGTAATCCAGGAGGAAGTAGTTAGTGACCTGTTGACCTACTTAGATGCTCACAAGTCCATGGGACCAGATAGGATCCATCCTAGGGGGATGAGGGAGCTGGAAGAAGAGCTCACTAAGCCATTTTCCATCATTTATCATCAGTCCTGGTTAACTGAGAAGGTCCCAGATGACTGGAAGTGGGCCATCCACAAGAAGGACCCAAAGGACTATCCCCAAAACTACAGGCCTCTCAGCCTGACGTCAGTGCCTGGCAGCGTTATGGAGCAGATCATCCTGAGTGTGTTCACATGGCACATACAGGACAACCAAGGAATCAGATCCAGCCAGCAGTTTAGGGAGGGCAGGTCCTACCTGGCCAACCTGATCTCTTTTTATGACCAGGTGACCCATCTAGAGGATGAAGGGAAGGTTGTGGGTGTTGTCTACTTGGATTTCAGCAAAGCTTTTGACATCATCTCCCATAGCATTCTCATGAAAAACCTGGCAGCCCATGTCTTGGACAGGTACACTCTCTGCTGGGTTAAGAACTGGCTGGAGGGCCGGGCCCAGAGAGTGCTGGTGAACGGGGCTGCTTCCAGTTGGCGTCCGGTCACCAGTGGTGTCCCCCAGGGATCAGTGCTGGGCCCAGTCCTGTTTAACGTATTTATTGATGATCTGGATGAGGGGATTGAATCCTCCATTAGTAAATTCATGGTCAACACCAAGTTGAGTTGGAGTGTCAATCTCCTGGAGGGTAGGAAGGCTCTGCAGAGGGATTTGGACAAACTGGATAGAAGGGGCAAGACCAATGGCGTGAGGTTCAACAAGACCAGGTGCCAGGTCCTGCATTTTGACCACAATAATCCCATGCAGCACTACAGACTGTAAAGTTCTGGGCCCCTCACTGTCCACCAAAAGGCAACAAGGTTCATGAAAGGGCTAAAAAACATGTCTTATTAGGGATGGCTGAGGGAGCTGGGTTTGTTTAGTTTCAAGAAGAGGATGCTCAGGGGGGACCTCACTGTTCTCTACAACTACTTGAAAGGAGATTGTCATTAGGTGGGGGCTGCCTATAGTGAAGGGACCAGAGGATTGGCCTTAAGGTAAGACAGGGGAGATTCAGATTAGATATTAGTTAAAAACTTTTCACTATTAAGGTGGTTAGGCATTAGAATAGGTTGCCCAGGGAGGTGGTGGAGTCACTATCTCTGGAGGTGTTAAAGAAGAATCTGGATCTGGCAATGGATTATATGGTTTAGTGTTTTAGGGGCTAAAGTGACAGTGCTAGGCTAAGGGTTGGACTTGATAATCTTATAGGTCTCTTTTGAAGATTCGATGATTCTATGATTCTATTTTATAAAATGTTTGGAATTTCTTTATAGATTTTTTACTTGATTTTTGCATCTTACTCAAATCATGTGGCATCTTACTCAAATCATGTGGCAAGAATTCTCAGACATGAAAAAGACTTTGGAAAGAATAATTATAAAATGTTTCCTTGATCAGTTCCAAGCCTACATATGTAAGGTGTTCTTCCACTTTGCCCATAAAACAAGGTTTTGAGCATAGCAATACATAGCACCTACATAGTACTGGATATTCCCTCTACTCTTCTAGAAATGAGTAAATAGTTTCTGGCAAATATTTAACTTGTATTTTAATTTGCATATATCTCTCATATTCTTTTAAGAAAGAAACACAGTCCCTTCCTGATGTGAGATAGCAATTTCATAGTTCATATAAGCTGTCACAGACTGGTCTGTGACAACCGCAGTGGAGAAAAGTGATTCAGATGGAGAAATAATATTTTAGATAACAGCAATATTACACTTTCTGTAATACCTTCTGTCACTGTACCTATTTATCTTGATGCTCTGTTGGTTTCCTCAACACCTGTGACCCGAGAGCATTCAAGGGTGAGTCTGTAATGGGCTGGCAGATATTTTCACCCTATGGTGGATACCACTGAAGAGTGAGTGCATCGTTCCTGTTACTATGGTTATCAGGTTGCAATTCTCCATAACGAAGGAGGTGAATTATGAGGCATTTTTCTAAATATTTAAGTGTGCTTATCATTAGAGGTGGCTTGCTGGTAAGGCTGAGTTTCTGCTTGCTGGCGAAGGGATCTTGAAAATTTGGCATGGTATGACATGGAGAGCAGCAAATGGACTTCTCATGGAGATTTTCTGCCCTGAGTAATGGCACTTAAGTGTCCCTACATCTCCAGCTCTAGATTGAACTTGAAAATTTCAGCTTGACAGCCCCTAGGATCCCCACCCTGGTGAAGTCTTTGCAGGAATACATAGGTGCATTTTTTCTGGTGAATCAGCACCCTCATTTCCTGGAAATACCGTTTTCTCTTGTGATGTGTGGGCCAATTTTGTTTTTTAACAACTGAGTTCAAAAGCTTGATGAACAACCTGAGTAAATCCCTGCAAGCAATAGCCTTGTCCTTGGTTTAATCTTGCAAAACCCTGAATGTTTCTGGGTGAATTAGAAGTAGTTAGCTACCCCTAATTTTCTTGGATGTTAATTATCAAATTTGTGCCAAAGCTTTCAGTGCATATTTTTATCATTTGTAAGTTTTTTTCCTGCTTCACATTCCAAGGTGGGAACCTGTGATTTTATTTATGATAGCAATTTTAATTAATTGCTATTCTCTGCTAATATAAGTACTGCTGGAGAAATCTGCATGTTAAAAAACAAACAAAACAAAAAAAACCAAACAAAACACACAAAACCACAACAAAAACCTAAAAACTGTTCTATAGTCTTGCATGTTTATCTTCACTTCAAACAACACAAGCAAAAGAGCAGAGTTCTGACATATTACAATATATATCTCTTTATTGTAAGGGTGTCTTACATATTTAATTTTTTTTAAATCATCCCATTGAACTTTCAGAGCTTCTCGATTAACTAATATATCCTGCAATAGTATATAATGTGGAAGGTAAAATAATAA
Source organism: Empidonax traillii (assembly GCF_003031625.1). Classification (NCBI taxonomy): domain Eukaryota; kingdom Metazoa; phylum Chordata; class Aves; order Passeriformes; family Tyrannidae; genus Empidonax; species Empidonax traillii. Next base: position 1,326,795 of record NW_020955293.1, on the reverse strand, counting down.
TTTTTATTGAAGATTGTTTTCTCCCCTGAAAACAAAGAAACAAATGCATAAAGGCTACATCAGGATTACTGGCATAAGTGAGGGCAGGTTTCAGTGTAGCAGAACAGATTTAGTTCCCTTAACTTAAGGATTGTGCTGATGCCAAAGATGCAGAAAACTCCATTTTAATACATCCATATGTATAACAGTTCATCCTAAAAGTGAGTGGGGCGCAGTTGCCTAAATATTAACGCTTAAGAAGTTTTATTAGGTTAATGAAGAAAAATTAGTCTTTAAATCACAAAATAAGTTCCACTAACATAGAAATGTTAATAGTTGGCATAGGTAAGTATGGTGCATGGGTGATTATCCTTGACATGAAAGATTTGATTGTCATGATATGAAGTTTGCTTATGTTAAGCCTAAACAATAAGCCTACTTTATTATGTACAGCTTATACTTTATTGCCTAATGCCAATATATGTATTAAAAATTTATGTATTCTAGCGAGGCTAGTACTGTTCTGATCTCGTGGTAACTGAAAATGGTACTTTGCTTTAAATGCAGATGTAGCTATAGTGAACCGATAAAACATGGAAACCTGTCTTGTGGAGATCACACCTGTAATATAAAATTTGCTAGTGGGCATGTAAATTAGATATCTTGAATATATAAGAGGTGCTAAAGGGAAATACTTAGAAGCCATTCTTACACTCAGAGGTACACCTTTCGACTTGTTTTTATCATGTCAAGATTTTGAACACAAAAAAACTTATTTATAAGATCTGTTATCTCCAGTGCTGATTTCTAGCAATGGAAACAATGCAATTCTCACTAGAGAATATTCTGCTACTAACAAAATACATTGCGGTAAGTTTTATGACAATGTTTAACAGGAATAAACTATGAACCCTGTAAAAGGAATTTAAAACTAGAAGTATCCATCATGGTTTAAGAGCACAGAGAGGAGAATATGTATAGGCAGAGATAATATCTTCTGTTAGAAGATTGGTATTGCTGGAAAGTTTAATAAACTTACAGACATATATATGTTTCAAACTGATGATGATTTCACATACCCAAAAGCTTGCCTGATGTTTCCAATCATACTTACTTACTAATCAAGTCTTATTTAAAAACTAACTTCATTTTTACTAAGCAGTTGGAACACCTTAAATATCTTTATGGAATTAACTGCAAGTTTTTTTTTCTTTTTAAATCAGGATTTGTTCATTAACAAACATGGTACAGAGATTACACTAGATAGGAAAATTGTATTTTTCTTAGTATATCTGTTGGTGAAAACCAATAAATATGTAGTAGAAATTATAGATGAACCAGGCCAATTTATGAAGTAATTTTGTATAGATACTCACCACCAAGTCATATTGCCATCAAAGAGAAAAAATAGAAGAAAATTAAATAGATAATATTTTAAAAGATAACTTTTCCCCCTAGACTGCGTGACTGTCACTGGAGATGCATAGAACTAGCATGCCCTATTCCCATTCATGCTTTTGAGCATATCTGCTAAACACAACTCTGCTTTTCAGGCCACACTTTCAAAATGACACTTGATTAATATCTATCCATGTAAAATAGTTAATAAAGTTAGTAAACATTTTCACATTAGTTATTATTAACAAGAAATTATGAAACATATAATTGCATATTTCTGCCTTAATTATATTAATGTCAGCAAAATATTTTATAATCATTATCAGATTCTCTTTCAGAAGGTGGCATGAGATTTTTTCCACCTGACTCCGCATGCACAAGAACGTGACGTGTTGGAGTAACCTAAAAATGTAAAATTCTAGAAACTATGGCAAAGGTTCAATAAATTACTGTAGGAGGTGTCTTTTGCTCTCATTTGGGTTTGGACCCACATTGGGATGCCAAGATATCTCATATTTCATGTGCTGAAGTTAGATAAAAGGAGTCCCAAGTTGGGAGACAAAGAGTTACATTTTGTCTTCTGATAACTCAGACTAATCTTATATTCAGTGACTTCTTTGGAAACATAAAGATTTTCTCAGGATGTCTCATAGAAAAATTCTTCTAATCAATTTGAGTGGAGAAATTCAACCTGAGCAACAATACTGGGGAGACCCTCCAGACAGTATTTCATTATTCTTCTTGGCTGGATTAAAGAGGAACTAAAACCTTAAGCAAATCAAGTCTTACGTTGAAGGAAAATTTACAACAGAAAGAAGACTCTATGATTACAGCACCTCTCTGCAGGTAGACAGTATAATTGTATCCTTTGGAAACCTAACACAGTTTAACTATTGTAATATTTAGAATTTACTCCTAATAAGAAAGTATGTTTATGCATATGTATTAATGAACTGCATAATAAGAAAACAGAATTAACTTGAATAACATTGCATATTATCAGTGTACATTTTTTGTTAGCTTTGTACATTTTGAAAGAATGCACAACATACCTTTATGTAATTTGTTTCATTACTTCTGTATTTGCTTAATTTACCTGATTATTAGAGGGATGGAGAACCTCTTGCACAATGAAAGGTTGAGAGAATTGGGTTTGTTCAGCCTGGAAAAGAGAAGGTTTAGGGGTGACCTAATTGTGGCCTTCCAGTACCTGAAGAGAGCCTACAAGAAAGACAAAGAGAGACTTTTCATAAGAGCATGCAGATAGAGGACAATGGGGGATGGATACAAACTAAAAGAGAGTAGGTTTAGATAAGATATTAGGAGGAAGGTCTTTGCTGTCAGGGTGGTGAGGCACTGGAACAGTGTCCAAAGAAGCTGTGAATGCCACAACCCTGGAAGTGTTCGAGGCCAGCAACCTGGTCTAGAGAAAGGTGCCTCTTTTTTAAGGATAGTGTTTTAGAACACATCCAGTTAATACTAAAGAGACTGGATGACTATCTTTCATCTTCATCTCAGGCCTCTTAACAAACCCTTTCAGTTTATTTTACCTCTTGTTAATGAACAGAAATCTCTTAGCAAAATCCTTGTGAACAATGTAGCTCTTGAAAAAAATAATACAGTTTTCTGTTGAAGTTCAGGACAGAGAAAATGCATTAATAATTCTACTTGGTGTTCATATGGCAGAGACACAACTTCAGAGAACAAACAATGAGCAATAACATTTGATTTTAGGAAAAAAAGAACAAACAACACAATAGGGACTTAAAATGTATAGTAACTGCTCACTATTTTTGAAGTAGCTGTCAGAATCACAAGAAAATTAGTTATACTTAAACTTGCACCCTTTTTTGTCTATATACAGAAATCTCTGGGAACAGTGAGTATGAATCCAACAGACCATGTGAAACAATGTTGGTAGTTCAAAAAGATAATAGAAGAAATATTCCAGTCCAACGATACTACTTCTGATTTTTGCTTTTATGTGTATTTATTTAATCTTAAATCATTATTTACATTCAGTAGTTCCCTGCTTGTTCGTATTGGGAGACAAAGGCTGAATAAATTCAATATAATGACAAAAGATTAATTTCATATTGTCTAACTAAAATTTATAAATTCTGCCCTTCTCTGTAAGTGAACAATTTAAAATCTATGCCTGTGGCACACAGTTGCCAACCCTGGGCCATGTGTCACAAATACATGTCCTGATGCCTGCCTCGCTTTCAGTAATTAATGATGACTCACAGCTTGCCACAATAAAATGAGAGTCTTTGTTTATAGCTTATCTCGCTCTTCCTCCTTCCAGCTTATTAAGAACATGCTAGAAATATTTAGGACTCCCAAAGGGCTTTATCAGAAACAAGAAAAAAATTTACAAGACTCTCAGTGCTGCAAAAAATACAGCAGTCTCACTGATAACATTAAAAAACAATAAATAATAACTACTGCATAGTCATATCTTCAGGCCTTTAAGTATAAAAACAGAAATTGGAAGATGACTTGCTTGCCACACCTTTAGGATGACGATCTTCCTTCAGCATAAAAAGGTAAGATTAAATGTTAGGGGAAAAGAAAGAAAATTATCATTCTGCTGATCTTTGCAAAACAGGTCATGCACTCTTTCCTTTGTCCTGTGATATTAATGTGTACAATACAAATTACAATTTTGACTTTGCAGCTCTTTTCCAGTCTCCAAGCATGACAGCTACTGCCCCTCAGCTAAAGCAGTACTGGACTATAACCCCAGGGCAACAGAGCGTGCCTTGACCTGACTATGGTGAGCACCAAATAATGAGCCCATGAAATGAAGGTTTTGCCACGAGCCAGTCTGATTACCACAACAGCACTGTCATTTTGCTCTAAAAAGGACCAAGGAAAGAGTAATTAGTAGCAATCAGAAAGTGAAGAGACACTATGAAGAGCAAGATAAAGTATCACTGTGATCTGTCCAAACTGAAGACGTAAAGGAGAAACTCTGTGTTCCACACAAAATGTGCTGGATACAGCTTTTTCTACTCTTTTGGTTGGGTTTAGTGATGCAGAACTACATGCTCAGTAACTCCTCAATGCTTTCTATTCTTTCTGGTGTTTCCAATCACTTGTACAACTGAGTCTATGCCTACGTTAATCCCACAGAAACACAACAGCAGCATCTCTGATAAGAGTTGGTCTCAAGGGCAAAACCACAGCTGTAGAGGCATCCTATATGCACCTCTTTTTCTTTACATTAACTCTAGCCCAGCCCCTTGGACTGAATCCTCTGGTCACTGCCATGCATTATGCATGCTCTTAGGTTATGCTTTTTTTCACACTGAGGGATCCTAGACTTCCAAAACTGCTTCGTAGTATAACCTAAAGCGATATGAAGGAAGACAACAGAAAGATTGACTCAAAAAACACTTTCCTTATGTAACCAGAAATATGTGCCCTTTGAAGATGGATCTTCAGATTCCTTCAGATGGTGTGTTGCTGAGGATGTGAAATATCTTTCTTTCTGTGTAGATTGGGTCTAAAACTCAAATGCAATGTGTAGGATGGGATGGGGGGGATAAAACTCCTTATGTCCTCCCCATTTTACATACCTGCTCAGAAAGAATCACAATGAGCTGTTAAAACAGTTAGTTGTGGAAACCTAAATAATTACTATTATATGGATAGTCTGTAATATCCGTGACTTGTATAAAGAAGAATACATGATCATTGGAGAGAAGAATGATGCTTTCTCTTCATAGTCTTTCTCAGTGAAAAAACAAACAAACAAACAAACAAAACAAAACCTGATAGATATTGTTTTAATATCATAAACATATTAGGTGATATCCTGCAAGGCACACAGTATTTTCTGTGGCCCTCACAGATAGCAATATGCCAAAGTAGCATGTATCGAGTGGCTGAGTGGGAGGCAGAACAGTAATACCATAAACCTAAGCCTGGGCTCTCACTGCAGGGTTATGCTTCTCACAACATGGGACCTATTTCTCTGAGCCCTCACTGTCTTCACACAAGTAATCACCACCAGGAAACTCAGTTTTTCCGACTCATAGCCAAGAGATGTAGAAATACCAGGCAATCTGTTACTCCTTCATGAAACAAAGTGTTGTGGGCACTGGGGGAAACAAGTAAAGAAACAAGGGTAGCAAGAGGGATTACCATTCTCACCAGTTAGTGATAGTTGCAGGGAAATAAGTTTTCAGTTTTGAGTTCACTTTTTTTCTTTATTCTGTGATTGAAATGGAAATTAAAATGCCTCAGCTAGGTTAGTGTATGAGGAAATCTTTTTACTGTAGCTGCATAATGCTTGCCATCTTTTTTTCTCCCCAAGGTGCTAGGAAACCCTTTCAGCCAAACAGAAAGAAAGAGGAAAAAATAGTGAGTCCTGAACATTGAAAAACAGGAACCATACTTATTTGATTGAGTATTGCCATACTTTAAATCAAGTTTTTCAATCGACTTCAATGCAGGTGTAGAAAGCAATAACTCTCTTTGGCATAAGTTACACTCTTTTTGGTTTGGTATCTGAGGGAAAATCCCTACAGTCTGTGTGACTGTGATATTATGATCACTTAGATCAAAATCCTATGAAGATAAAAATGTTAGAGGAGTCTGTCCAGAACAGTCACTGAAGTACCCAGGTAGAAGGCTTGAATTTTAAACAAGCAAAATGGAATAGAGTCCTGTGAAACAGAGTCTAAACTTTTGTCTCCAGTTCCTCATAACAGAAAATAAATATGGGAAATGGATGGAAAGTCTAGACTTCATCTTTGAGGAAAATAAATGAACTTTGAAGATGGCACACAGACTACTCTGTGGAGATGCAATTTCCTGAGTAAAACCCCTGGGTTTGAAAGACTGATGATAATAACTTATAAGGGCATTTGTATACTCATTGAGTTAGCCTTTAGAAGGTATACTAAAACCAAATGTGGATCTGTTGTTTGTAGATGACCACAAAAATGAAGTTTGAAAGCAAAAATGGATGGCTGTGCCATGCTCTGTTTCACGGGTAAGTGGTAAGTGAAATTAGAGAATGCACCCAGGCTAAACTGAGAGCAGAAGGCACCAATATGAAGACATGTTTCTTTAATATAGTGGTAAGAAATGTTTGAGATTTTTAATGGCTGTTGCAAGAACTCTGCTTTTAACTTTATCCCCATTCAAGGCAGTCCTAGAACAGAGAGAACAGAGGCAGTCCTAGAACAGGGACAGGAAAGCCTGTCTGCAACCTGCCTGTTGCTCTCCATCTCTGTTAAAAGACCTTCAATCTCTGAGCCTCAGGGCTGCAAACACAGAGTCAGATGCGAACAGAGCAAAAGAGCAGGTCAAAGTGCGTTGGGTAAATTAAGGTAAAATAGAGAGGTCTTAACATTTTTTTTTTTTTGAGTGAATACAATGTGATGAAATGACGTGATAAAGTAATTCAATTACAACTTACTGTAAGGCATTGGAGTTAATGGTGTGAGTGATAGGATTTTAGGAGGAAAGTATTTTAATTTATAGTAGAGATGGCAAATTTCAAACCCAACTTGATTTCTGAATACGCATGAAGATCTCATTTATTATCTCTTAGGACAAAAATTAAGAAATAAATTAGCTATGACTATCTTCTTGCTGGTAGAGAAAATATACCTTTTGCATTCTCATGTCAGTCACTAATACTGACATATTTAGGTAAATATAAAGACTATTTGTTACCTTTTTTTCAGCTTTTAGGGCATAATTTTTTAAGCTACATAGGAAATATAATAATTTTTCAGGGGTTCATTTTCTTCATGGTTACACCCAATATTGGTATATACAACATGAAATCCCAGGAATTCTTGCATCTTCACTGTAACTTCTATGTATACCTACTGAACAGTGGATTTGCCTTTTATAACAAAAAATTACTTTGAAAAGAAGTCCTGCAATTTATGCAGCAAGTAGTGGACTTGGCACTGTTTCTCTTTGTACGGAATTCACTTTAAAATGTGAATCCAAATGTAAAATAGTACAAAATGTATATGGGTTTGGCAAAAAAATGTGGTGGGCTCCAGGGACAAAATGGTATGTTTCCTACATATTGATCAATTTCATTATGTCTCTTGCCTATCTAAATAACATAAGTGTCACTGTGTATTTATTAGCAGGAAAACATTTCAATAGAGTTGGTAAATAAGCAGCCTCTTCCGACATCTCTGGACAATTCAAGCACCGGTAACTCTGAAGTATTCATGAGCATCTTAGTCGTTCTTTGTATGTATAGGGATGGGGCATTCCAGAAGTTGATGTTCTTCCTTGGTTAAGGAAGTGATAGGAGAAAGGGTGTTGGAAATCAGATTTCACCTCATTCTTCTAAACACAAATAAGAAAATAGTTCATATTCTCCACTAATGTATGGACAGAAGGTTATTTCTTCATTAAACACAAGGCAGATTGTATCAGAATGAAATATTCAATCAAAAATATTGGCGGATTACATCAAGAAACTTCTTAGGTCTAACTGTTATATGAGATACCAACATCTTTTATGACTACCAAATTTGCACATGAGTAATCAGTCTGCAGCTGGTGCCATTTCCCAATCGTATCAGATCTGAGTAACTTGTTAGTCTTTTCCCTGGACTATCCATTATCACCATTCTATCCCACTTTAATGAAGCTCAGGACTCCCTAAAAGTGCTCTTTTCAACTTTCTTCAAATAATCTTCAAAGAATATTTTTATCTGGACAGAGGAAATGGCATTGCTTTACAAGCTAGCTCATTAAGTTGGCATCTTGACAGGGTAGTGGGTGAAGTGGGTATAAATTTAACCAGTTTAGGTCTTGCTCTGCGCTCATACACATTCTCATCTCTAATTTAATCCGAGTCTGGATCAGCCTTCAATGTTAACGGGTAACATTGGCTCACAGGTTTCCACCTTCCCCATGAGACTACTTTGTTTCTGTGGCTGCACTGCTGCTGACCCTGCTGTGACAAACTTAAACTGTCTTTGAGGGTGTACAGATGCAATGCCTCTGTAGTTTGGAAAGAGGTCATCAGAATGCAGATTGCTGTAGGTGCTTGCTGTGCCTCCAAATTACTACTGGTTGTTCAGCCCTCTATGAGGCAGACTGGACAAAAATCACAAAACACAGTGACCGGATCTGACTCTACCACCTCTACCACCATCAATATTTCTTCCATTGCTTCAGCCGGTACTGGGCTGCTTCCTAAAAGCCCAGCACTGTGAAAGATGTAACCCTGAACCTTATTTCTTGCTTTATATTGGGCTGCTGAAATAAGATGGACTATTCACAGGCTTAGAAATACATGCTTCTTTAGATAACTTGCTGCAAAACATCACAATAAAATGTATGGAAGTGCACACACACATGCTAATTAAAAAGAAATCTTCCATATGGGCTTCAATATGTGTACATTTCCATGTAATATATCTGAGTTTATGAACTACAGCATCTGCAGAATGAGAAAAATTATTTACCTCTTGCCAATGCATTTTTTTCTACCACTACAGACCAAACAACTAGAAATGACTGTATTTATTATTTTAGAGAGCATGGAAATGAACAATTCCCTCACTGAGACCCAGATCAGGGTTGCAAACACTACTGAGAAACTAACAGAAATCCTTCTGTACTCTCTGTAGGCCAAAATGTGTGTGTTTGTGTTTCACCCTTTCCCTGAAGCAGACACAAACCCCAAACCACTGAGTAACCCAAGTACATGCTCAAGTACTTGGCCTTTGGAAATATTGGACATAATTTCCTCCAGTATAACATTATTAATTTTTCCAGTAGTATAACATCAGCAGAATCCAAAACTCAACCCAATCCTGGAACCTGTGAGCTGGCACTGCATCATATTGGTTTAGCTACTGCCTCTTGGGCTTTCAGTTCGCAGCTGTCCCCCTAGGCTTCAACGTTAAATAACATTGTACAAGACATTTACACCAAATTGAAAGGGTACCATATGATAAGTGTATAAGATCTGGTGTTTACCGTCTCAGATGTTAAGCTAAGGTTACAAATATAGCATATAGTCCTACTTACATGCAGTCTTTTTACTGTGCTGTCAGAAATGTGCAGAAAATTCAAACGTATCTAGGCAAATGAAAAATATTTCTGCCAATTCTCAGTGCAACTGATCCTTTTCAGCTTCATTTAACTTCTTCTACAAACCAAAAGCAATTTTCAGAGTAGATAATGATTTTCACTGCGGGAATGCCAAAGCTTCTCAGATAAAATGGGCAACTTTTGCTAGAGACAAGTGTATAAAAAATATGCTGTTTATTTTACCACAAAATTTATCAATTTAAAAGACTTTTCACAGATTAAAATAGAAAATATTTTATATATTTATGAGAAAAGATTGTAAAAAATCTGTTTGTTGCACTGCTGATAAAATAATGTGACAGTTTCTAGAAACTTTCCTGAGTGTCAAAGGCATATGAAAGATAAAATAATCATATGGCAAAACTGTTTCTTCACTTACACACCATCAGTAGAGGGAAGGAATACTATGGCAATTGGCATGCCCGAAATGGGCTCTTTACTTGAAGCTTTTTAGTGAGTAAGGATAGTTGTATCACAGACAGTGAGGTGGGTGCACAGTGCATCCAGCACATCAGAACCAGTTTGAAAGGACATGCTCTTTGTACATTATGGTGCCCTAGAATCGTAAGGAGTCAGGACAGAAATACAGAAGTCCCTATTCCATTTGAAAACTGCAAGACTAAACACTGTTTTTTATTTAAATCATTTTTTTAATAATTTAAAACCACAAATTCAACCTTGATATTGTTTGGTTTTTTTTAAAATTCTTCTTTAATCCCATTAAAAACTCTACTTAACTGATTACTTTAAATGTAATATATATTCTTGTGTTTGTAGGTGTGTAAAAATATGATCTATGTGTTTCATTTTGCTATTCCACTAGCTGCAGTACTAATTGGACTGCCCCATAGTAATACACATTGACCTCTCTGCAAAAAAAAAATTACTTTAAAGTAATTTTTCACTCTCAGAAGAAGAGAAATCTCTTTTGTACAAAAACTTAAAACATCTTTGAGACTTAGATGGATGTTCTGGAACAGGAGTAGCATAAGTACTAGAAGTAGTGTCATTGACATAACTTTGTACATTAAAGCAAAAGTAGATCATAGCTGATATTTTTTCTGTTGGACAATTACAGGTTCTGGAACTTCAAAGGATAGTGATTACAACAGTAAAGAGTGCTTCTGTTTGATGCTAAACACACATATTAAAAACTCCTTTTGAACTTTATATATACCACACTCATTCAATGAGTTTCTCAGTAATGAAAATGCCATTTGCCTTTTCCTAACAAAATATAACACAGAGAAAGGAACTATGAATTCCAGAAGACAAGGCAAACAGTAGGCTGAACACCGGATCATTTTCTCTGTTTTTTTAAAAATACTATGATTTCTCATTTCTACTGGCATAAACACAGTTTCTTAGCTCATGCCCAGATTAGATCAAATCCTTTCAAAATTAGACTAACAAAGCTATTATTCAATGCAGGATGAATGTGATCCTAATAGAAAGTTCCAGGAGTTGTTACTATTATTAATAATCATATCCTGCAATACACTCCAGGAGTCCTAGGAATTATTGGATCCTATTGTAAACTCTAATATGGAGTCATAGTCATCTCATGTTTTCTCCTCCCACACATACTCAGCTAAAGCAGCTCTCATATACAAGAGATACAAAGGTTTTTATTTTGCTTAGGTCTTTTACCAAGTGCAAAGTCCTACACCTGGGATGACGTAACCAAAGAGCCCAGCAGAGGTTGGGATCTGTGTGGATGGGGAGCGGCATTGCTGACCTGGCGGTCCTGGTGGACAACAAGCTGAACATGAGTTAGAAGAGCACAGCTGCAACAACAAACTCAAACTGCATCCTGGGCTACATCCACAGAGGCATTACTGGCAGATATGGAAATGTGATGTCTACTCAGTGCTGGTCAGGCCACACCTGAAGTCCAGTTCTTGCCCCCTATATTTCAAGAAAGTCGCAAACTGGAGATGGTCCAAAGGAAGGCTGCAAAGATGATCAAAGGGCTGGAATACCTGCCCCATGAGGGATGACTGAAGGAGTGAGGTCTTTCATCCCTGAAGGAGGGAGAGGGAACCTCATCATAGTACCTAAAGTATTCCAGCACTTTAAGGATGGGTACAGAGAGGGGTTTCGCTCCACGAGGAACCACTTGATGAACACAATGGGTAACAGGCACAAGCTGCACTGAGAGCTTTTAACTTGATGTAAGAAAGAATTTTACTGCACAGACAATCAGTCTCTGGAACAACCTCTCCAGGGTAGTAGTAGAGTCCCCATCGCTGGAGGTTTCAAGATGCAATGGGACAGGATAGATAACCTTATCTACGGTACTTTTCAATGAAAGATTGGACCAGATGATCTTCTGAGGTCCCTTCCAGCCTGGGCTGTTTTATGGTCCTTTAAGACATTTCTTCCCTGAAGGTCAAGAAGTAACTATAATGCACACTAAGGGATTGAATTAAAATCACAGAAAGATTTGAGTCAGAAGGTACCTCTGAAGGTTATCTGAGCCAACCTCATACTGAAGACAGAGTTAACATCAGGTTTTTCAGGTCCTTGTCCAGTTAAAGTTTGAAAATCTCAAAAGAAAGCAAATTTCATTGCCTTATGATGTTGAGTTTGACCACTCCATTATTTATTCCCCTTGTGTCTAATAGGAATTTCTTTTACTTGTGACCATTGTCTCATTCTTCCAGTGTACATCCCTGATAAGACACTGGCTTCATCTTCGCTACAACTTCTTTTTAGGTACACAAGGGCAATAAGTAATTTTCTCTATTTTCTCCAGGATCAACAAGCCCAGCTCCACCAGCTTGTTTGTAAGATACACCTCCATGTTCCCTAAACATTGTGGTGGATGTCTGCTGGATTGATTGTCTATTCTTTATTGATATTCCTCTTGCACTGGGGAGGGGGGAGCAGAAATAGGATGCAGTGCAGAACATATAGCCTCACTGCAGTGCCAGGCTAATCACTTACCTCAAACTGCTGCTTATCCTCCTGCCGGTGCAGCCCAATGTGTTTTTAGCTTTCCTTGCGGGAGCAACTGATGGCTCATGTTCAGTGGCACAAATAAGTTCAACCTTACTGGTTTGCATATCATAGGAAGAATAGTGCAGCTGCAGTCATAATCATATTTGAGACCTGCTAGCAGGGCCTAAAAAATCTAATTTAGAGCTAGTTTAGCTGTGTTTTCAAAAGTCAAAGTCACACAGCATGTATTTAGCCCAAGTTTCAGTCATCACAGCAGGAGGCAACAACATACTGGCTTGAAGACAACATCACTTGATTGGTAAAAATGCATGGAGAAAGGCAGTGAAAGTGATCCAGATGATGGACAGCCCCTTGGGACAAAGCCATGCTATATGTGGTACACGACACTGAGAGAGTTGAGAGCTACTGATGAGGGACACTACACAAAGTCAGACAATTCCAGTTTCCTGTTCTGATAAGCTCGTCCAATCCACCTTCTTGCCCCAAGGAAGGCTCAGCCATCTCTGACTCCATCACACTTGGCTTATGTTCGTCTCAACTGTAGTTAAAAACCTCCCATGTGGCAGGGTCTCCAGGCAGCTGTGTCCTTGCTGTCCTACCATTACATTTAGAAACAGATTCCTACCATCTAACTTGATACAGAGCTGTCATTTTAGGTTTCCAGAAAAAGTTATCTGTCAGGGTAAAGGACAGACATCTTCAAGATGTGATTTAAGAGCAGATGGCCCTGCCTTAGACTGACTTCCACAGACTGAACAACATCTTGGGGGCCTTGCCACGCTTTCTCTGGTTATTTTGCTGCTTTCAGGAAAATTATTTGACAACTAAATCATCCGGAAGTTGCCTTTTGCCATGAGGCTGAAAAGAGTACTAAAAGCTGACAGTGAGACAAATGCCATATTGATGCAGCAAAGGTTAAAACCATGCTATAACAATGACCTGCTTAGGATGTGATTTTATATCCCCCCAGACACTAAACCAGCTCAAGTGCAGATAATTTGCTCATTAAAAAAAAAATAATAGTTTGTACTTATATATCAATCTGTACACAGAAGGAAAAAAAAATCAACAATTATAGCAAGCTAACATTTTTTTTTAAATCTAAAAACAACTCTACTGTTAACCCAGGAAGGGTGCATTAATGATACATTTTTGAGGAATGTAGTGATGTCCCTACATGAAATTTCATTTCAATATTTTTGGAGCTTTATTGCTGTCTCCGGACAAACTTCACTGAACTGTATTTATCTCAGCATAAACTTCTTCTATATCATATGGACTGCATTTATGAGTTAAAATTGTGTTGAATTTTGAACTAGACACAGATAAACTCAAAGACCACTCTTTTGGAAAGATTTTCAGTTGAATACTATATTCTTTTTACTCTTAGTTCCCTACTAGAAACTTAAAATGTTTATTTTCCCTCACAAAATCAATATTACATAGGCATTTGGTTTCTCAAACTTGGAATGGATGGTATAACAGACTGCAGAAGCAGATCCTTCCATTTTTCATGATATACGAACCATCTGAGAGATGAAGGCCGTGAATGACCAGTGAATTTGAATACTACGATCTATTCTGGTTTTCAGTTGCCACATGCTGTCAGGAAGACTTGCAGCTCTGGACACACAGAGACACCAAACGGCTGCAAGTGAAGCTGCTGAACATGAATGAGACGTGCAAAAACATCCTTTGAGTATTTGAGATTTAGGGTTTTATCTAGATCTCAGTGCCACATCAGCAGAATACTACTATTGGGTTTGTCCTACCCCTTTGCTTCCTTCAGTTGCTTGAATAGGAGAAACCCTGTGAGTGGAAAGTGGCTTTAGGGGTAAGCTGCTGCTCATCTGTATATATGCATTCTTGGAAGGCAACAACCCTTATGCAGGGAGCAACTGCAGCTATAGGTGGCAATTCACTTGCCCTGTGGTAAAAAAATCCCAGTGCCCAAAAATCCCACAGAGCACACTACCGAGACTCTCTGGGTGTAATAAACAGCCAAATAGAGCCACATGATCAGGCATATAAGGCAAGTCAAAAGGCTTTCAATTAAAACAAATTGTCTCATATGATGTAGGTCTACTGGTACTTGTTGCTTCAGTTGCTTCCATTTTTTTTCCATATAATGTTGCAGTGCAATAACAAACATGGAGATGGAGGCACCAGTGTGCTACTTTTCTTGATCACAACTCCCATTTCACATTGTTAATTGCTACTTATGAGGCTCTCGGTATCTCAGTCATCAGTGAATGCCTTAGCAAGCTAGTGGTTGGTACAATTTAAATTAATTAAGCAACATTAAACATTCATAGCCAAGATTTTTAATACTGTAGTCTTAAAGCAGGGATTATACTAACAGATTTTTTTTTAAACCGCTAATATGAAGTCAGTGCAGAATGCAAGACCTTGATAGGGACTCTCTTACTCAGCTACCAGACTGTTCATACTGCTGTCACAGCAGATTGTCAGTGCCAACCAAGGACTGAGTTTTATTTAATTTATGAATTTCTTCTAGGTAGCAAAAAAGTCAGTGTGGATTCTGTTCTTCAGCATGCACATAGGCCATAAAGTAAGAGAATGATAAGACAAGCCTTGAGATCTGAATATTTTTTGCAGTCTTTTTCTGTTTAACAATTGCTTAACAAGAAGTTGGTATTTCAGAACTGATATATGACATACTAATAACAAGTTGGCAAGTTAAAAAGTAATTTTCTGTTATTTAAATGCAATACCTAAGGCAAAAATAGATTTTTCTAAACCAAGTAACTTTGAGGGCTACGTGATTGAGTAATGAACTGCTTACTTCTGAGGGCACAGGTTCTACTGGAAATTATAACAATTTGCATTTAAATTAACTTTAATGAGATAATCCTGATGCTCTTTACAATTAGTAAGCAAACTGTAAATACCTTATCAAAACATTTCAATGATAATTAGATCCTTTTAAACAATACATAAATTAAAGGCCTAGAAAGGTTAACTTAATTCCTTGTTTATGCTCAAATCCAAAAGTTAAGACAATGGAAGAAAGGTAGATCGGATAGGAACTGGAAGGAAACATACTAAATACTATGAAATTCAGGAAATTTTAGGTAAAGATGGGGTTCAAAGTCCACTTACTCTGGTAAGAACAGACATTTTTGCAGCCCCTTGTCATACAATTTTGCTTTTCCACTTCTGCTGAAGCCTCTTTTAACTTGATCAGTGTCACTGGTCTCTTTAGCGTTTCTTCATCCAAATCTGCAGCCCACTCCTGTTTTTCACAGACCAGACCAGTAGAATTTCAGATGCATACCTGCTGATGGCTTATGGATTTTTGCGGGTGCATTCAGTCACATATAAGACATTCTAGTTATTTAAGCCTTGCTTAAAATGAAGATTGACCAACCATTTTGAAAAGAACCCCTCATATTTCATCTGAAAGGGGTAGAAGCACATGTAGCAAGTGAATAGAAGAATAAGTGGTTGGAGAAGCATAGAAAAACAGGAATTCTGGAAAACTGAAGAACTTCAAGCTGCAAAGATGTGAAAAGGGGAGAATCAAATCATACTGGGAAAAAAAAGAGCCAAAAAAAGGGAACCAAGAATTATGCTAAACTAGATTTAAAAAAAAAAAAAAAAAAAAAAAAAAAAAAAAAAAAAAAAAAAAAAAAAAAAAAAAAAAAAAAAAAAAAAAAAAAAAAAAAAAGGCTGAAAAGAACTTTTCTTCTCCAAAATAAATAATGAAGACATAAAGGAAAATGGAACAAAGAAAAGAACGAGTGGGAAAGAGAATGGAGGCAGCATAACATAAAGAGAATAAGCTATGGACTGAATAGAGATAGGAGGGAGGAAGAGCAATGAAAAAACACCACATTTTGTGTTTAGATAGTGATATATATTTTTAGTACAAGTTTTATCTTTTGTGGCAGCCATAATTATGCAAAACAGCAATCTGCATCCTAAATATCTAGTAAAAGCAAAAGTAGTGGTTTATAGTCTTTCAGAGAACAGATACGATGTGTCATGAATTATGACATTTTTCAGCATGATATCTGTCATCATCAGTCTGTTCAAAAATTCACTGATTAAGATTTAGCTAAAGCCTGTGTAACTTTCATAACACTTCTGTCGTGATGCTCTTGTTCAGACACAATGATTTTTAAATAAATGTCTGACACCTGATGATATTCTGAAATCAATAGACTGAGACAAAAGCCAGGAGAAATGGAGGAGTAGAAAACGAATTGCTTTGCTCTGTAGTGGGTTGCAATCATCACTACATTCTCTCAAATAATGCTTTGTGCATCACACTATCTCTCTTAGAAGGAGAGTATGGTGTAAATGAAAACTGGCACCCTAAAAGGTTTTGAAGCCTTAAATAGCAGGATTAAAACTAGTTGTACTTGTTGCAGGAGAAGGTTGACTATAAGAAAACCATTGATTCTTTCCTGCTGTTACAGAATCTTTCTTCTTACATTTGTTGGTTTATTTGTTGTTACTCTAAGGAATCACCACAGACTTCCCATTTGACAGTACTTAAAAACATGATACCTTGAACTAATAACTCCAGAAGAAATAAAACAACACTTTACTGTTCTGAGGTGCTTGACCCCATGACACCCACTGGGAATTAAATTGGCTGGGGTATTTCCCTCAATACCGGAATTGAAAACATCTTGAAAGTAGCAAATAGATATTTACAGCCAGCAGACTCAATTTTAAGCAGGACAAATCCCCAAGCCCAATGCATCCCCAAAAGCTGGAGTAGAAATGATCTGTATGGAATATAAAATTTACATTTTAGCTACAGGAGCTGAATGAAACTAAAGGAATAGCATAGGAAGCTAGCATATTTTTCTTAGAAAGGGGATCTTGATTCTAGTGTTGTGTTGATTATTGTAATCATAAGTTGGCTTGTTTTTCATATGTAGATGATTCAGTATCCAGATGTAGAAAAAATCTTTTGTGCCAAAATGTAACCACTGGTCAGTAATTAAGTCAAAACATGTATGGTTTCACTAAAGAAGTATTTAGATAAACATCATCTAAAATTCAGCTAATATTATAATCAACTAAGTTGTACTGACTTTCTCTCTTAATAAGAATACATAACATTGTAATCTATTTAGAAAGCACCCATTCCTTTTTAATTCTCTGCAGATGAATATGAAATATCTTGGTTTGCTGAGAGGTACTAGACATTTCCCAAATATTTAAGCAAAAGGGTTTCATTCATGATTGGTTGCATTGGGCACATGAGTATTGCTAAAATGGTAACATCATAGGTTTTTTGTCTGCACTAAGCTTCTCAATTCTCTCTTCAAACATTTGAATAGTGCGATTAGCATCTTCATTTGTCAAGGGAAAATGTTAAAATTCAGATGGAACTCATCTAATTTTAAGCATTATGGAAATTAATATGGAGCTTCCTATAGAATTAAGTTAATCAAGCTCTTATTATTGTAATATCTGCATATATTTAATTCCAGCTAGTTCCACTGCACATTTCATGGAGAAATTTGTAAGAATATGCAGAGCATGGCCATTGTCATAATTGAAGATCTTCTGTCTGAACATTGCAAGGTCCTTATTTTGTACAGGACTCTAAAATCAGTTTGCTGGCTGAAATAAAAGTTCCTTTCAAAACAAGTTAAAAGTATCCAGCACTTTCAAATAAGAACATTATTTGCATTGGTTAATTTTATAGTTATTTTTCTAGTCTACTATCAAACTGCTTTCCTATTGCTGCTACCTTATTATCAGATTGTTTGTCCCAGGTTTGGATACGTGTTATGTTGAGGGTGGTTTTTTTCCCATATGGTAGGCCTGACAGCTTCCTGTTTATGTGGAAAGTTTACTTTTTTAAAATTACCATTAGCACTATGCTGTGGCTCTGCTGCAGATTCAGTGAAATGGAAACGAAGGAAAGGTGCTACTCAAAACAAACAGAAAGCTGATATCATTGCTAGCACATCAGCTTCCACTGAAAAAATGAAAAAGGTGTTTGCAATCCAGCAGCACGGTTATGGTCTACGTCCTGCAGCAAATTCAGAGCCTCAGGACAGTTGACCAGATCTGGCTCTCAGGGAGGCAAAAAGCTGGGCTTCCCTTTGGTTCAGCCAGAGGTTTAGGATTGGTATCTGGTTTTTTTCCTAAAAGGTTAACATGTTAAAAGGAAAATGGCCTCTTGTGAAAGGTTGTGGTTAATTCTGTCACACTCATAAATCCTAAAACCCAGAGGTTTAGATAAGGCTTTTCTCCTCACTGGTTTCCATAATTTTTTTTTTTTTTAATCTGGCTGTTTTTGTGGATTTTTTGGAGGGTGTTTGGGCATGTTTAAAAACAATAAAAGAAAACTGTATCATCAACCTGTGGAAGGAAATGAGTGAGTATGCTTTTTTGCTTGCTCTCTTAGAAGAAACTTATATGGAAGCAGAGGGATTTAGGTCGTAAAAACAGTTTTGAACTTCTGCCTTGAGGCAGGGCTGCTGGCAGGGAACAGAAGCAGAAACATGACTTTCCAGCTCTTTGATTAGTTCCTGTGTCACTCTGATGACCCACTAGAAGATTAAGTTAAACGTGGATGGTCTCATGACATCAGAAGAGCTTAAAGTGCTGTTTGAGGGAGATCTCTAGAAAATAAAAATGTCTTCTCCACTGAGGAATATGCACATTCCTCTTCATCTATGCTACATAAATCTGGAATTAAAGATGATGAAAAGTACAAAATGTAAAGCCTGAATCACTGTTGGCATTAAAGTGAACAGCTGAACTGTTGAAAAAAAATAACAACCCTAAATTTAAAATTCAGCTGTCATATTGATGAATTACATTAATTTATGTACATACAGATCTCAAGAAAGAGCAACAGAATCAGACAAGTGAAAAACAGAACATTTATTATATAGGACCTCAGAGTATGCTGAGAACTATCCACCATAGACCTTGGGTTTATTTATTCAATAAATATCTGCATTTTACTTAACACTTCAACTCCTCTGTGTCAAATGCTTCATACAGGCATAACTAATAATTTCTTAAGATACAATGAGGCAGTGAAACAGGGAATAAAGGAAAGGAAGAGATCTGTATACCTGCTATACACATCACACAGAACTCAGCTGTATTGCAGATATAGTAATATTCATGGCCATGGAACTGTGATAAGATAGTGTATGTATCCTTAATAGACGTCAAAACTCTTTTCTCTTTGCTATCCAGTAGTTGTTGGGAAGGGCATCTGTCTCATATAGGCTAATACATAGTATATTCAATGCAGATTCCAGTTTTGGATGTCAAGAGTCCAATTTCACATGCTGTAGTGCTATTTACCTGACATTTTGCAACTCAATATTTATCTGAATATTTCAGCAGAAGACTTTGTTTTTATAATATTCATTTAATCACACAAAATAAAATTAGGTCCCCTCTGGACAGTGTTCCATTGTTTCTGTTATTACTGAGGACTTCCAAAACAATAATAATATTGTAGCAGAGAACTTTCTTTTTATAACCTTTCCAAGGCACATAAATCCCCTACATATTTTCCTGCAGACAGGACAGAAAGTCCAACAGATATCACTTTTATTTTTATGAAAGTGAGGCAGTTGCATTGAGGAGAGGAATAAGTTCGATCAGCAGATCTTACCAAAAAAGTTGAGATCTAACACTTCCATGCTCCAGAGCTGTTATTACTCCCTCAGAGTTCAGACTACTTAAAAACAGATTATGGGACCATTGCCTGCTAACCCTGAATAGGTGTTGCCTTTAAAGAAGAAGAAATAGCCAACTCCTACTGTAAATCTCTCCATTCTTCCAGATTTTCTAACAGAAATGTCAGCAAACATCGTCAGTAAAAGGATGTCTTAGAGATCTCTATACCGTCAGGGTTTTTTAAATTTATCTATTAACTTTTTTCTTTTTTTCGTTAAACACAGTAAATATCTATTTTTTAGAGACAATTTAGCCAACAGCTTCAGTACTTACAAAGATTTGGTCAAATTCTGTGAAAAATTCTCTCAAATTAAATGTCAATAGAGAAAAAGAGAATCATTAAATAAAAAATAGTAGTAACAGCTGTGTATGTTATTAGGTCTTTTGCATTCCCTGGTGTTCTCTTTCACAGATGGGGTATTAGAATACCAAAACATTCTTCACGGTGTTCAGTAACTTGTGCTATATTAATAGCTGACAATTTCTCAAGTTCATAAAGTCTCTAGTAACACTATAGACCATTATTAAAGAACAGAATAAAGCTTTGGGAAAAGATTGGATAGGAAAGGAGGAGAATAACACTCAGATATCACAATGAAACCAAGTTTCATGGTTTACTTAGCTCCCTTAAGCTCATTTAAAAAGCAGCGTTTAATTATGCAGCAGAATAAACTAGATCCAAAAAAGGTAGCTCTTCAGAAAGAACAAATTATGACTCAATAGTGTAGTTTTATTAAAACATGATATTGCAAAACTGCAACTGGGAAACACCACTACTAAGCCTAAGCAAATATTTGGAGAAATTATTTATATCAGCCAACCTTCCTGGAATCATGTTGTGAAAAAGCAATTTGGAAATTACAAAGCAGTGTTGTTTTCCACAGGCACAGTGCAGTGTATTTCTGAGATTTCTTGTCCACACAAGCTGAAGTTCACGTTTAATTAGAGAAGTCCTGGAATCACTCCTAAAGTGGCATCGCTGTCATGACTACCTAGAACATAAAAAATGGGATCTTATTGACTATTAAGTGTTTTTCTCGGCTAAGACGTTGCATGAGGCTGTGATGTAGAAAATACAGGGTAGAGCTCCAGATTTGCAAATTTTAGCACTTGCTTAAACTTGGGTTAAAATTGTCGGGATAAGACCATTGTGCTTCTGTGAAGACAATACCTCCTGACACATCTCAGTCCTCTTCATAAAGTGTTTCAATAATATTTTTGTCTTAACAGAAAGTGAGATGGACTGCCTTATTACTTTTTCTTTGTACAGTGACAAAGGCTCATTGATGGTTGACATGCTCTGTTTTTAAAAAAACCTCAGGTTTCAACAATATGAAACATTTCATAGAGTAAGTTTAAAAAATAATAACAAGGATAAGAATTTTGAAATATTGGTGAAATAATGAGGCAGCTTTTGATACTGCAGCTTCAGCTTATATTCAGTATCATTTTCATCAAAACTTCTTTGTGACCTATTAATCCACAGAAGTTCTCATACTCAAAGAGAGTCCAATTTATCATGTTGGTGTAGGTGAGAGCCTAGTTCCTAATCCTTTCTTAAATGGCCATTTCAGAGCAAAATTTTGCACATCAAAATTCTTTCAGTGGTGATATGAAAAAAAATTGTGATTGTTTCTGACTGTGGTATGGTAAGGCTCCCTCCCCCCATTCCCTCTTTCTCCCCTCCAAATGTTAAATTCCTATCTCTTCAAGACAGTTCAGTTTTCAAGGGGTATAATACAGCTGTAGAAGGATGGATCACACTAAAACCATGGCTAAAGTGGGGGCACCTTTTCACCACTATAATTTTACAGTAAGCATGGTCTTTTGGAAATGGCATTTTTTTACTATTGAGGATCCTCAGCATGGCTGATACAGATAAGCTGAATATAGGGCTCTAATGACATTGCAGGTTAAGCGAAAGCAGGGCACAGCAGTAAGTGCAGGACACCTGGAGAGGATGGAAATTTCACCCTCAAGCATTTCCTCAGGCTAGAAAATACCCATAGTAATTGTAGCACATTATACAAGGTGATAGACAAAGACTGTAGGAAACACATATCAGCTTCAAAGAGAAGGCAAAGGAATAATTACAGACCCGTGAGACATTCTGATGTTTGTCCAGTCCTTTTTCAGAGTGAAACCTTAATCGGAAAAGGCGTTATTTTTTGATGCTTCTGGATCACGGTGACTGCAAAGGCTTAAAAGCTTTAATAAGAAAAAGGAAACAGTGCCACCTAACTGTGGAAACTGTATTTTTTTAACTCATTAAACCTGAACAAACAGATATATTGCATTTTAAAGCTTGGAGAAGGGTAGTTGTTTGTGAAGAACTTCGGGCTGCAATTCAGATATTATCAGTGTCTGCCTTTTCTGAAATCATTATTGGGAAAATCTAGTTTTCAGAAGAAAAGTCTTCTTGACTGCGCTACATTTTTAAAAATTTGTGCTTTTTCATTTGAATACAACTAATTGAAACAGGATTCATACTTAATTGAGAAAACCACCTATGGTCAGACCATACGTGTATGAAGAAGTTTTACTTTAAGAACAACTCCCTTTTAAACATAGTATCTCTACAAAAACACAAACATTTGCATGTTTACATTTTCTGTATTTCTTTCCATTAGAATTTGCTTTCAGAAATATCACTTTCTATTCTGTACAAGAGAAAGCAAAGCTTGTTGTGACTAAATACCGCCACAGTCCCTCAACTGAGAACAGAATGGGAGTTTTGTGAAACTTTTCACCATAATGACTGAACGTACTTAGCAGTGTCAGGTGAATGCTTAGGTAAATATTGGCAGTGTAAATGACCACACAGCCCTGAATTATACGCGTGTAAGCTCATAGCACATTTTCCAAAACCATTCTCACAATAAGTACCTGTGCGAAAACAACACACAGGATTTATGAACCTACTACAATAGTCCAAGTGCCTGAATGAAAAACAACAAAGAGGAAATACTTTAAAAAAATTAAGCAGAACATGAGCCATAAAGCTCAGTGAATGTCATAAATGCTAAACTGTTATCATATAAACCAGGTTTTTTGCAATGAAAAGAATTTTTATGCTCCTTTTAAAAGTATCTACTTGAAATTCAAATGTACATATTTTGAGTAAGTTGTTTCCTGGTTGCAACAAAGAAAAATATGATGTGTGGACCATGGAGTTCATATGTTTGCTCTGAAGAGGAAAAAACATTTTCTTTCTTGGTATCCTATTCTTATAC
Organism: Empidonax traillii; assembly: GCF_003031625.1. Classification (NCBI taxonomy): domain Eukaryota; kingdom Metazoa; phylum Chordata; class Aves; order Passeriformes; family Tyrannidae; genus Empidonax; species Empidonax traillii. Next base: position 1,303,429 of record NW_020955293.1, on the reverse strand, counting down.
CTTCACTGAATCTACTGCTTGTCTTCTTATACTTACACTTCTTCACATAATAAACCCCTCATGAAGAAGAGGGTGAAAATGTGCAGCAAAATGTCCTTTAGCTAAAAATAAAATTTATTCTTTTTTAAGAAAACAAGCTAATAGTATGCTCTCAGGCTTGAGATTTTTAGCTACTTGCTTTGATGTTTCCACTGTAAAAAAAAAAAAAAAACTTAATCCTGGTGTCATTTTGCGTGATTTTGCCTAACAATGAGCTTTGCTGACTAACAGTATTAGAGATGAGAATCTCTTTACTTCAAAGACCAGAACCTATCTGACATTTTCAAATAACATTGAAGTATTCAGGAAAGCAAAGTGTAGCATATTCCACCACAGTAAAACGAATTACACTTGAGTCTGATGCTAGACATGTGATATCATTCCCACATTTGACATTTGATGTATGCTCTTCATCCAGTACTGAAATATGCAATTATTTCCTTTTGAACTTTTTAGTTTGACAGGAAAACATCACAAAAATATTCTTATTAGTAATAATATTTCTATGTGATTCTTTTTGAAATGGTATCTCACTTTTTACTTCAGAAATGTGCTGGGAATAATGCATACATACAATTCCGGGGCTTAATGTTTGCAAGATTGCATGTATCTGTACATCTAGGAGAACCTTAGACTCATTTCTGCAATGCAAATGCCATGAATGGAAGACTGCCTGTTTCAGGGCTGTGTACTTTGAGTATGAAATAGACATATCTAAAAGCAAATTGTGGTTGTAGAAACAGAAGTCATAATCTGTGCAACTGGCTGTGAAAGAGATCTTATTATCTCTCAGAAAAACTAAACCAGTTTTGGGGGGTATTTTTGAGATTCCACGCTACTTTAAAAGTTAAAAAAAAAATAAAAGTTCCATGTGTCTAATGCAAATTGTAGTTTTATCATCAAGAAAAAAAAAAGAAAATGTTGCTATTTCATTAATTGTCTGTATTAGGTATAGCTATACTAATAATGTACACAGTGAAAAGTCTTCTCTTGGATTGCAATTTCTTTTATTGATTTCCTTCTTCAGCTAATAAGATGAAAAAGCACACCAAAAGCCAGTTTATACTGGAGTGCCACTGGGCATCTCTCAGCAGGTGGTTAGTTATTGTATTGGACATAACTTGTTTTTCTTGTGTTTTATGACCTTTCTCTCTCCTCTATTCATTACTATTATTATTATTTTAAGTAGGTAATAGTCTCATTAGTGTCTAGGTAGTAGCCTCATTATTCTCATTAGTTTAATTATTATCATTAATATTATTATTATATTTTACTTTGTTTCAATTATTGAACTGTTCATATCTCAATCCCTGAGTTTTGGAGTTTTTTCCCAGTTCTCTTCCCCATCCCACCTGGGCGTCAGGTGTGAGTGAGTGGTTGCATGATGCTTAGTTGCTGTCTGGGGTTAAACCGTGACAGCCCTTTTGGACACCCAGCGTGGGGCCACTTCACACACTTCACTTCCTCCTTTGGTAATATTTCAAAATCTTTGCCTTCTGGTCAGTCAGTTACCACTTCCAAGATTCCTGGATGACTGGGACTTCCTATTAGAGCTTGTGTCATCAGTGTGACCCAGTTACTCCATGTAGCATCAGTTGCAAGATGTGTCAAGGAGACCCCTTGAACATCCAGCCCAGCACCAGCAGCTGCAGTGCCAGGAGGAGCTGTGCTTTAGTGGCCTGACTTCTGGGTAAATGAGCCTCTGTGTGACATCCCTTCAAAAACCAGGGTTTCCACCCTGGGCAGCAATATCTTGCCACAATGTGCCAGCCCAGATGGGTTTACCTCTGGGTTGCCAGTTACCCTGTTCCCATTGCTGCAGCCACCCTTAGCAGGGCATTTGTCAGTATCCATGCACCACCATAAAGGTATTGTCCATTTGTCTAATGCAAATTATTATTTTCTCATTAAGATAAATGTTACCATTTTATTCAATTTCTATATTAGGTGTCAGTTACACTATTAAGGTACACACATAAAAGTCTTCCCTTCAGGTGATATTTATTTTATTGCTTCTTTTCTTCAGTTATAAATTTGGAAAAATGCAGCAAAACCCAGTTTATGCTGAAGTAAGCGCAGCAAGTAGTGAAGGGAGCAATATTTCAAGAAAGGATGATATCAGTGCTCAAATGTAGCGCACATCAATCAAGGGTGTTAGAATATCACTCTGCTCTTCTGTCTTGCTTGCACACTTGCAGCCCCCCACATTCCCTGCCTTTGTGCACACAGACACTCACACATGTAGTCAACTGCTGCCTAACAAAAGCAAATACAAGAGATAGAAGTGATTGCCATACTCCTTCAAAAGGATTTTTTAAAAATATTGTCTCTGTGTATGTATATGTCTTTTATGTATGTACATGAACACATACACACACAGATATATATATATATATGTATGTATATACTGGGAGATATATTGGAATATTTCCTTGCACTAAGGAAAATAAGGGGTGAGTGCTATCCACAGAAGAAAACAGGATGAGCTTGGCTCTAGCTTTGTGATCTGGAAGTTATAATGTGTGCTTTCTAGCAAAAGGACACCTGAGAAGTGCCCACTTGAGACACTCCCCCTTCCCTTATGCCTTTCCTCTCCCCACCTAAGATGAACAGAAACAATCTGGCATCCTGACACAGTTTGAATGGAGCTACTTTTACAAGACTTCCGAGATAGCAAACCCCATACAACTCAAGACATTCAGCTGCTTAGCTGATGCTGTTTTGTCCTTTACTTTCTCTACAAGATGAGTTCACTCTTCACAGTCTTTTTTGCCTCACTAATACTCAAGTTTTTGATGTCTTTAGACTGATCTCTTTTGTCTTTCAAAAATCAAAGCACCTACATCTAGTGTTTTTATAGAGATACAAACCAATCACCCCTCATTTTCTCTCAAAATAGATTTTCTAAGTAGGAATAACAATCCACATGGATACTTCTGAAGCTATATAAAAACAAATAAATCTGTATCCTGAAAAATTACAGTTTGAACACCATAAATCAAAACTAATTGGGGAAGGAAAGGTTGCTTTTCTACCTCCAAAAGCATTCCCATATTTTCAGTCTGAAGTAGAAATAAGTCCGAAAAAAAAAGAGAGTAAGAGAAAAATAGTCCCCACACAAGAGATATGGTGCCTATCTTCATTGCAATCACCTGAACTGATTTAGCACTAAGCAAAAATCATGGTTTCTATCTATAGAGTCCTTGTCATATCCTAAGCTCCATTCTAAAAGCAAGTTCAGAATCACTGGAAGTCTAGATGCATCATTTTTACCTTGACTAGCAGAACAGATTTGCCATGCAATGGAGAAGAGGTGTGCTGTTTAATGATAAATATTAACAGCCTGACGCAAAAAGCATTTTACTTTCATGCGATTTATTTCATTGCAATTACCCTGATTTGTTGTTGTTGTTGTTTTTGTTATTTAAAATACAAAATATTTCTAGTTGCTTTCTATCATAAATACCACTGCACATCCCCTGTGTGCAAGATTTAGGCATGTAGTAGCTGCTAGGCTAAGGCTTGGATGTTGGGATTGCACAGTGCCATTGTTTACACTGAATACTTTCTGCTGACAGCTCTATAAAAGTTCCTGATGCATTACAAATGTTGCTGTTGGAAGGAGGAACAGTCTACTGGTGGGATCCCAAGACGATCATAGAACTTGCTATATTTTAATGGGAGTCTGTGGGAGGCAGGTATACTGCAAATACTTATTATCACTCAGGCTGTGTACCAAATTGAAGACAAGATACAACAAGAAATTCTGACTAGTGCCAGCAAAAAGGAAGATGAAAAGTAGAAAAGAAGATTTCCCTAGAGGTAATACAAGATATGGGAAAATCTATGTCAGTGTATAGGATTGGAACCTGCTGCTTGTCCAGCAAAATAATCAGAGAGGCAGCTGGTATTAGAGGACTTCCAGTGTGTAAATGGAACCAGCATGTGACATATCAGATAGCAAGGCCAAGGTGGGAAAGTCAAAGGCCCTTACATTCTATCTGTTCTGGGCTACCGAATTTGTCCTATGGGTGGTAGGCAGCTGGAGGTGAGTTATACCAGCCTAAGACTATTCTCACTTATTATGTAGAACTGGAGAGCTGTGAAGCTGGTAGTTCAGCTGCATTATTTCTTCTCACCCTCCAAGCACCCGCTGTGATTTCAGCTTTGCTGGTCCCTGGCAACATGGCCTGGCCTCAAGAGGAGCTGTAGGCTGACACTGTGTCCCTTGTGAAATAAGCCACCACTCAGATCAAGAGGCTGAATTTGGGTCACAGAACTGAGCAGGAGCTATAGGGGTTGGTGAAGGATGGCTCAAATCTATACACCAGGGCTTGTGGAGAGGTCCTCTTATTCAGAAGAGCACTCAGGAGAAGAGTTTCTCTTGTCCTTGCTATGGTTATCATTGAAATCATTAGGAAAGTTAAGAATTATTCTCATTTCTAACCTTTGAATCTACTTCTTCCTCATATTTATACATTTAATTAATGACAGCTTGCTTTCCTGCCTTCCTTTCTATTTCATCATGGGCTTTCATAGATCTGTATTTTCAGGTTGTCTGAATGACAGTCAAAGTAACATTTTCCTAAATATCTGTCCCATCACCTCACATGGAGGCTATTTCAAAATGAGATGATGCTGGTATTTATCTCATCTTTTTATGTGAAGAATCTCTAAAGCTGTAATTTTTCTGTCAGAGCTCCTGGACTGCTTCTGTTTCTTTTTTGGTTTGTTTTTTTGCTCAGTGACCAAAATTCTCTATAACTTACTCATTTGGAAAATATGCCAGTGATTTCTGTAATGGTGCTGCCTTTGCTGCTTTCTGTGCTTCTCTTCATGAAGCTTACTAATAGCTCAGTAATACAGCCTAATATTCTCTCCAGTAAATCTCTGAAGCTACAAAGACATGCTGTTAGAGATTTTCAGCAATTTTTGAAAACTCTATTTCACCTAAATAAATCATGTTCAAAATCACTCCTCAGCATCCACTGAACTACACATGTTCAAACAGAGTTTCTGTGGCCATTTAGTAGGGTTCATTTATTAATTTGGTAGAACCATCTGACAAAAAACACTGTTGTATGATAGCTAGCCAATTATTTGTTTCATGTCTACAGGAGGAGTCAGCAGTCTGAGGCTACAACTCAATGACCAAGATATTTAATCTCAGAATAATTTGGCATGCTCTTTTATGAGGCCACTCAGCTTTTTTCTTTTGCCAGTAATTGCAGAGAATAACATGATTGATAAAACAGGGAAAGATTAAATGCTATGCTGTGATACCATGTGAATCTACTGACAAATATATGCCTTAGAATGCTATTAACTATCAAAGTGTATATTAAAATTCTTTTTTGTCTAGACAAGAAAGCAACAGTCATTTTTAACAATCACTTGCATTAACACTGGCTTATTGACTGAAACACTTCTGAATATGCCATCTATTCCTTCAGCATTTGTTGCAAAAGTATGTCTACAATTGTATTTCGTAAGCCGTAGGCCTTTTGGAAACCTTTCCAGAAAGCTCACAATATAAGGAAGGATGAAATGCTGATCCTTTTGAAGTTTTGTCATGAACTTCAATTAATTCAGAATTAATTTCTTATGTGACTGTTGTTTGAAAAACGGGAAGTAACTTCCTCAAGGACATTAATTAAGTGAAAACAAGAAAATATTAAAGCTACTAATATGCTTTCCTTATGTTTATTGTTATTCATTTGGCTAGTTTTTAATATGGATAGAATCCATCAGTTGCTCATAATGTCATATTTTTCTGTCAGTTTATTAAAAAAGAATATGCAGTTATGGATCCATATCCTCAAAATGATAGAGTAGGGCTAATTTTGTAAAAGAATAGTATATGCAGAACTGCTCTCAACTGCATGAATTCATATTTCAGAACCTTGATCAAATTAAAATTGGTCTTGCTGTAGAACTTGTCAGCCATCTCCCTCATGTTTACCCTAAGGTCTTTTTACAATTCTGAAACAATGATAAACAATGTTCAAATGGCTACAGTTCCTCATATAAGCTCACGTTTCCCTTTTATATTGTCAGAGGGGACTTCAAATGCAGAACAGACTTTTGTGAAGCAGCCATCTTTCACAGAATATTTAACTTCCCATTTCATTCACTCTATATATGTTAACAGAAGCTTAAAGTATTAATGTTACTCTTAGAAGATGGCTTAGCTGTTATTCATGACAAATTTCCTGTAAGCTATATAAAAACAAAATTAGTACAGATACAGCTTGTTAATATATCTGGCACAAAACATGGGATTTTGGGATTTTTGGCAGCAAAGTACCAATAATACCACATGACTGGTTTGGTAGCCTTGTGATTATCACCCTATGATACCTTCAGAATTCAACCTGTCAGCCCATTTTTCAACTTAGCAGGTCACCAACGGGTGAAAATACTACAGACTTAATATTTTTCCAGAATGCAGTTGGTCACCAAGATCAGTTCATAGAGCTAAAAGCTCCTAACTATTCTTTTTTGGGGCAAAAACAATTAGTGCTGATTAAAGGCTTAAAAAGGAAAAGAAGAACAGGGAACTGTGTAGCCCATGCTTTTTCCAGAGGCCGTTATTTAGTGCTGGAAGGCTGAGTCGGCACGGGCCCATATTGACATGAGTGCACATTTCTTGTCACAGTGTAGCATTCACAAACAGAGATATGTAGGTTGAAGACCCCACAGAGATAGACATCAGTTTGACTCTCAGTGATTTAATGCAAAGCCATTGCATACCGACCAGTGCATTTTTCCAAGATTCACACACTGAATCCACATATGCTTTTCCCATTTACTCTCATGTTTTCACATATGCCAACGAGACTGACAGTACTTGAGCTAAATGCACGTCTTTCTCACGTGTGCAGAAACAGTAGCACACACAGCACCTGTCATGTGCACCTCTGATTTAGAGCTCATGGAAAGCGCCAGGCAAACACTTAAGTATATGCTGGAAAATCAGTCTGCTTTTCTCCAGGTTTATTCTCCCTTTTTCCTGGCTTCCAAATGAAAAGCTTTCAGAAATTTCACTGTGACAGTAGCAGCCCTTTACCTGTAAGACTGCTCCATTTAAATTAAAGCTGTGATTGCGACTGCCAGACTGTGTTCATTTTCTGGAGAAGTAAAAGATTTCTGCTTCCTTTGAAAGATTTTTTTGTTTGGTTGGTTGGCTTTTTGTTTGGTTGGTTGGTTTTGTTTTTGTTCTGTAAAATGAAATGCCATGTTACACTGTCAGATGAATGAATTCTGATTACTGTATTTATATGAAACCTATCTACAATTGCTTCTCCAGAGATCAAGTTGCAGTCATGATACCACTCTTAACAAGAAACAGGACTCTTTGCAAGCATCGTCTTTCCTTCACAGACCTGAGGGAACAGGAAAAGGATCCCCCAAAATGGTTGAAATGTATGTAGTTACAGTGGGTACTTCAGACAGTTTTAATCTCACAATAATACTAGTAGGAAACAACCTCCTGTTCCAAGCTGGGTCATCTGTGAGGTCCAACCAGGTTGCCCAGGGCTTTTTCCAGTTGGGTCACAAAAACCTCCAGGGACAGAGACTATACAGTGCCACTGCCTGTCTGTCCTCAGGCTGAAGGCTTTCCTTGACTGTTGTTTCTCATCCTCCCACCACATACCTCTTTAATAAGTTGGCTATTGTTTTCTGGGTAACTGTGTGTACCAGGAGCTGCTGTTAGGTGCCCCCAAAATCTTTGTATCTTCAGGCTGAACCAACCCTAGTCCTTCAAGCTCACACTGCAGGACAAGTTCTCCAGTCCCAACCATCCTTGTGGCCTAACTTGTATACAGGAACGTAGCAGAAGTGTTAAAAGTTCTGCTAAAGTCACATTAAATTACACCTGCTGCCCACCTTCTACTCCTTCACATATACAGACCACATCCATAATTAGTGTTTCTGCCAACTTTCATCAAAACAAAAAAATTAAGAAGTTGTTAGAAAATTTTATTCAACATTTTTGCTAGGGAAGTTCATTTAATATAGTGCACTCGTGTGCAGAGGTATTTAAATATTTTGCATTAAGTAAAATATCTAAAAATGGGAATTCTCTAAAGTAAGAGATTATAATTCATGCAGATCCCATTAGAGGAAGTATTCAAGTAAAATGAAAAATGAGCAAACTATGTTTACTGTAATATTTCTTTCCTGGTTTGAAAATCCACTCCCTATTAAAGCTTTATTTATTATGCTTATTGGTACTATACTCCAAAAATTGTTGCTGAAGATGAAATATAGTCTTAAACCTGTACATCTTTGATGTACTCCAATGGATTATAGAGCTTTAATAATTTACAAAAAATAATTTATACAAAAAGATTGGATTAAATAAATCTATTTTATTATGATATTTAGTACCAATAGTAATAACACCACAACATAATACATGTGAAAACTAGTAACACTAGGAGTTTTCACAAATATATTATTCTATTGTCTTGCATTTCTGACCTCAGTTGTTCTTAATCTTAATGTGCCATGCTGTGCATATTCAGATGTAGTTTCTTAATGGATATATTTTTTGGCCCTCAGTAATTTCATAAGAAAGCTGTAAGTACAGAAAACTTTTTAATGTTCTTTACAAAAGTGAAATTTCCTGGAAAAGCAATATTCACAATAGTATATTATTCAAATGGATAATCAGTTAGTTAACTGGTGCATGCCTTCATAATTCTCACTGCTTCTCCTGGCTATGCTCTTCTTTCCTTGTCTGCATTTTCACCATAAATCATTGTCACCCCTTAAACAGTCCATTCACAAAGAGGCTAAACTTTCTACATTTTTGGAACTGTTAAAATAA
>NW_020955293.1:1291372-1294533 GCF_003031625.1 Empidonax traillii | reverse complement strand
ATATTATTCAAATGGATAATCAGTTAGTTAACTGGTGCATGCCTTCATAATTCTCACTGCTTCTCCTGGCTATGCTCTTCTTTCCTTGTCTGCATTTTCACCATAAATCATTGTCACCCCTTAAACAGTCCATTCACAAAGAGGCTAAACTTTCTACATTTTTGGAACTGTTAAAATAATTTTATAGTGTATGCTCTTTCTTTCCCGGTTGCTATTCATGTCCTGACTACTAATAAACATCACTGAGGACAAGAGTATGAAATCCTGATTATCCATGTCCAGAAAGACAAATAGTCAGTATGCCAAAGTTGATTGCAAAGTATAACCTCATTAATTGGAGGAAAAGAGCTGCTTTGATGGGAAAAAAATCCCATCAAATTCGGAAAATATCCCCAAGGACTTCCCAAAAAAAAAGAGAACAGGCTTCTAAAAACCTGACCATGGAAGAGGCTTCCAGCAACAAAAAGCATCTGATATTACTCTGAAGTATATAAATGAAGAAGGAATTTCAGAAATTACTAAAACTCAGGTTATCCTCTTCCCAAGTGACTGACGTAAACAACAGGTTATGATCTTGCTCTGATTATAGTCAACCTGTAGTCATGGTAGACTGAATCAACTCTGATGATTAAAGCGTATTTCTCAGTAAGTGAAGGTTCACATCTTCTTACAGTAGACTCAGTCATAGTTTCATAATATTTTGAATAATCAAAATTCCACTCTGCTTATGGTTGTGGCAGCTGCTGATCTGTTTGGTTATTTATTGTTCTAAGTTTAACTTGAATGATAAAGAGAAGTAATCTGTTAAACTAGAGAGACTAAAACAAATTAGAATCATTAAATATTTGCAGTCTACATAATCTTTATATTGTGTAAATAACACGAAAGGTCACAAATCTGATTTCACTGCAGGCGCTTCCGTAAAATGTATCATATCTACTTAGAAACATTTAACTAGCACAATATCTTCTCATTTGTGTCTTCAGGCCAAGTGTGTTAGAATAAATTACCTCAAATCAACCTTAGACTTGGTGTCTATTTACAAAGAATGATCACCGTTGATTAGTAAATTACTGTGTAGGTGTTATATAAAATGGAAATATTTTAGAGTAACCGTCAAATGTGGAAAAGCTGAAGAAGCTGAGAAATTTTCCATCATACCTCTTATGATAAAAGCTTATCTGTGTAAGAGACATTATATTGTTTGCCACTGTTTCTACTGTGTGTATTTATAAAGTTCTAACTATTACAATTGCTGCAGTAAACAGGATACTTAGTAAACTGATCTCAGTATCCCTGTATAATATTGCATAGCTGTAGTGATATGGTTTTCAATCATGTGCACCAAAAATTAGGTCTTGAATTAAATCTGTAGCTTGGAATGGGTGCCTGTGTCCACTTGTTAAGCTGTGGAATAGTCATAAAATCAAAGAATGGGTCAGGTTGGAAGGGATGACAGTGGGTAGTCTCATCCAGCTTCCCTGTTCAAGCAGGTTCATCCTTAAACACAGTGCACAAGAGTCCCAGTGCCTTTTGAATATCTCCAGGGAATGAGACCCTACAACCTCTCTGGGCTCTGTTCTAGTGCTTGGTCACCCACACAGCAAAGAAGTTCTTCCTCATATTCATGTGGAAATTTCTGTGCATCAGTTTCTGTCCATTGCCTCTGTTCTATTGCTTAACAACACCAAGAAGAGCCTGGCTCCATCCTTTTGGCTCCCTCCCTTCATATACTGATTGACATTAATGAGACCTCCTCTCTGTCATCTCTTCTCAAGGCTGAACTGGTCCAGCTCTTTCAGCCTTTCCTCATAAGTGAGTTGCTCCAGTCTCTTAATAATCTTTGTTTCTCTTTGCTGGACCTGCTCCAGGAGCTCCATGTCTCTTTTGCCCTGAAGAGTCCAGAACTGGACACAGTAGTCTAGATACAGCCTCACTAGGGTTGACAGGATCACCTCTCTCAATCATGATCACATAGAAACAAAAGTAAATTAATTATATTTTTTAAATTGTCACATTTTACTAAAAGAGCTTTAGAAACTAGGGCAGTTATTTCATCAAGCTCTTTGTGAATCTAAAAATAGTCTAAATAGTCTAAAATAAGATTTTAGACTATTTAGACTATTTAGAATGAGATTAGATAATCAGGGAGATTAATGTGTTCCCAAGTCAACCCCCGAATGAATAGAATGTAGCTCAAGAAAAGTGACTATGCAATGATGACAGTATAAAATCAAATAAATTATTTGTTTGTAGGTGTCCTCTTACAACAACTGGGTTTTTTGTTGAATTAATAAAAGATCTGAAAATATGTTTTGATAGCATGAACTCCAAAATAAACTCAGCTAATTCCATTAAAAATCAGATTTTAATGCATTTTCACCCTTTAAGTAAGATATTTTAAAACTGGAACATTCAATACTTGTGGGATGAGAGCTGAAGTCATAGAAAGCAGTAATTCTGATAAGTTCTGGGTAATGGCCTCAGAATTTCTCATAAGAAATGTAATTGCTTGATTCTGTCTCTATAATGAAGGGAAGCTTTAGTTGTCTATACAAGAATGGTGACATGAAAGTAAGGAATTTACTTACAAACTGCTCAGTTTGCAGCAGCTGATTGTGCTTCAAGATAATTATGAAAACTGGAGAAATTTCAAAATACACGGAAAGATACCAGAATTGGATAACAAGACTTCTAATAGATATGTAAGGACCTTTGTTCATTCAGATGCCCAAGAAGACCATAAGAAACTTGACCAGTGAATTTAGGTACAAGAACAATATGAGTTCTTCAGCGCCTGATGATCTGATGAGAAGGCCCAGCTGCTGCAAATATGAAGTTATGGAAACTAATGTGGTTTAATATTCATTCAGTTTAACCACGGAAAGTGGTGAACAGGCCTAATAGGATGTTTTTTCCAAAGCATCACTTCTATTTTGCTTCTGCTTTGTTTATTAGCCTTCTCTTGAAGTATCAGTAGCTGGTCATCTCTGAAGACAGACTGTGGTGGACGGCCATTGTCCTGAGATAGCACAAAGATTTCATGCAACAACATTTGTCTTTTCCTGCACTGCTTTCTGTCTGCTTTGATCTTATAACTTTAATTGAACATATAATGTGTGAAAGGTTAAGTAAACACTGCTAGCAGACAATACACATTT
>NW_020955293.1:1257453-1290370 GCF_003031625.1 Empidonax traillii | reverse complement strand
GGTCATCTCTGAAGACAGACTGTGGTGGACGGCCATTGTCCTGAGATAGCACAAAGATTTCATGCAACAACATTTGTCTTTTCCTGCACTGCTTTCTGTCTGCTTTGATCTTATAACTTTAATTGAACATATAATGTGTGAAAGGTTAAGTAAACACTGCTAGCAGACAATACACATTTTTGCTGTGCAAGTTCAAAACATCTTGCTTAACACATCCTGTGTTTTGGCTGCTATTTCTTCTTCCTGCTGCTTTTGATTCTGTCCAGTGTAGAAAGGCTTTTAGGTTACTCTTAAAATCTGTTCCTATCAAGTAGCATCTTCCAGTTTTCTTAATTCCTTGGCTGCAGTGATCTCACCAGTTAGTTCATTGACTCTGGGCTCTAACTCCTGCTCTTTCCCCAAGAGCATAGTGCCATTTAGATTCTATTTGTAAGGGTAATTCTGGAGAATAGTTACCATTTTGGTGGTTATGGTATACCAGCTAGTGTGCTGTTGTGATTTGCTTTATCTTCACTAAAAAACACATTATATGTATTTTCACCTTTAAGATACGTATAGGAAATGCAAGTATATACATTTTTGTAACAATTATGCCTTTTCTAATTGTAGGATTCAGGGAAGTTGCTAAATGGCCAGACATGTTTGTTCTCAGCATGTGCTGGGATTTTTTCCTCACCTTTGTAATCTAGACAAGCCTCCCTGTTTCTTTTTCATATCACTTAAGATAAAAATAAGTGTATCCTTTTGATGCAGTCGGAATTTCTTTTCTGATTTCACTATTCAATGACATCTAAATTTGTCTAGCTCATATAAAAGAACACAATGAAATCAAAAACTTGTCTTCTTGTATAATGCAGCACTGACAGGAACAGAAATCAAATATCGGTTGATTGTAGGGGAAAAAAGTATATTTATAGTCATCATAGCAAATTGTTGCTGCTTTCTTCATAAAGGAAGAAACTAGGGGTATTAAATGGTTTCTTATCCAAAATCCTTGAACACAGAGGAAATCTGGAAATGTGTTGAGAGAGGCACGGGGAGAGCTCTGACACACTCCTGCAACCTCCAGTTTAAAGCTCACTTCAAATGCATAATCGCAGAGCTACTGAGCTTTGTGACACAATTGCTGATGATTAGACCTAGCAGTGGACAGATGTGATTGGCTAAAAGTATATTTTATTCTTCCCTTTGTCAGTGGTTGTGCAGAGGGAAGAGGGAGCATCTGATTTGAGGGGAGGTAACTCATGAAATGCAATGTTCTTACTGGAATATACCCATACATACTAAACAAGTCCAGTCCATGACAAGTGACTATTCTGATCCCATGGCACTAAATTCCCTTTGTATGCCATTGAGGGAATATAGCTTTTATTCCCCACCAAAGGATGCAGAACTTCTGTTCCAGAAAACTAAGACCTAGCTGATGAGCAGTTGTCAAAAATATCTATCCTGAAGTCAGAAAGAAATATAAACATATTTGTATTTCTAATTAAGCATAGGTCAAAAGTTGTCTAAGAAACTACAGTGAATAAACTGCTGTATATTTATTTGAAGACAAATTGCTTTAAAAATAACTCTCTGTTACAGATAAAACAGAGAGAAATAAAGGGCAAAAGAGAGAGGGAAGGAAGGAAGGAAGGAAGGAAGGAAGGAAGGAAGGAAGGAAGGAAGGAAGGAAGGAAGGAAGGAAAAAGAAAGAAAAAAGAAAGAAAGAAAAAAGAAAGAAAGAAAAAAGAAAGAAAGAAAAAAGAAAGAAAGAAAGAAAAAAGAAAGAAAGAAAGAAAAAAGAAAAAGAAAAGAAAGAACTCCTACTTCCAATGTCACTGTCCTCTACACAGAAACATATTCATGCAGAGCTATTATTCTGAGCAGCATGTACTGCAATCTCTTTCTGTAGTCTAATTAGAAATGCGCACTTTTCACCTCTTACACTTCTACCAAAAGAAAAATCATTTGTCAGACAGTAAAAGAGATTTGACTTACCTCACCTGCTGTCAGAAACATATTACATAAATTCAATGTTTCTGTCCCAGAGCCGCCAGACAGTCTCTAGTCAGCTTTTGAATCATGGAGTCAGATTGATGCTCAGTGTAACAATGTGAATGGATTTTAAAGGAAAGGGAATTCCACTGCTGAGGGAGCCATTCCCTGAGCAGTGGAACATTTTGGGAACTCATTTTTAGTGCTGTCTTTCTTCAGTACATTTTGATGCATTGTACTTGATTAGTTGTCTTCTACATGAAAATTAGTACTGGAGAGAAAAGAAAAGAACACCACTACACTTATGAATGTGTGGTTTAAAAATATTCTGTCATGGTAGTGCCTAATTGGCCACCAGTTGCTTAAAAGTACATAGTTTTTTTGGAGGAAAACAAGACATTTATTTCAAAAAACCTGATGAGAAAAGGTACCTGTTGGGCAGTAACTGAAAACAGAAGGGAAATTCTGTGTTCAAGTGATTGAGTTTTGTTCTGTCTGCAAAAGTGTATTCTTAAGTAGAAAGACAGCATAGAATCATAAAATTAACTGGGTTGGAAGAGACCTCCGAGATCATCAAGTCCAACTCTTGATCCAACCCCACTGGGATTACTAGATCATGGCACTCAGTGCCACATCCAGCCTCATCTTAAAAACCTCCAGGGACAGTGAATCCACCACCTCTCTGGGCAGGCCATTCCAATGTCTGATCACTCTCTCTGTAAAGAACTTCTTTCTAATATCCAACCTAAACCTCCCTTGGCAGAGCTTAAGCCCGTGGCCTCTTGTCCTACTGCTGATTGCCTGGGAGGAGAGACCAACCCCCATCTGGCTACAACCTCCTCTCAGGTAGTTGTAGAGAGTGATGAGGTCACCCCTGAGCCTCCTCTTCTCCAGACTAAACAACCCCAGCTCCCTCAGCCTCTCTTCATAGAACCTATGCTCAAGTCCCTTCACCAGCATCACAGCATTAGTCATTGCAATTGATACTGACTTATACAATGAGAATGATTTCACCAAAATTGTCCTCTGTTCAGATTCTCAAACGTGTTTAATCACCCAAAGATGCACAAAGTAGGCATTTTTCTTAGAACTTTCCAGAAACCATGAAATATTAAGCACAAAAATATTAGAAGAGGAACAAGAAAATGCCTCTGGGCACCCTCTAAGTAGGACACATCTGCAGCCCTATAATATCCTTATGATGTAACTCTTAGAGGAATTGCCATGAGCTCTCCACAGTGCAAAGATACACCAGGAATGCTTGGAAGGTCTGCAGAAGTAAAACTCTGATACCAGATTCACTCACAGGAGGAAAAGAGTAAGTGTCATTTCATTATCCTTTTATTTGACATTCATTTTCTTTCATCAGTAAAAAATTCTTCATAATAGCGACTACTAGTTCTTGCCTCTTAGTAAGGCATGAAGGATATTTCATTGAATTTTATAATTGAAAATATCTTCAAACATATTCAAAAAAAGGCCAGTGATATTTAACCAATTAGATCATAATAACCATCACCAATGGCAGGGGTGCTTCCCTCAGCATCCCTCACTTCTCTGCTGATATTGCAAACAATTCTAGCATAAGTCTTTGGGAAGAAGGAGAGAGGGGACCTTTTTTTCAAAGCTCAAAATCTTTCAGCTGTCTGTTATCACATGAGACCTTCACAAGTGCACGATTTATTTTTTTTTCCACTTTTGAACTGTCTAATTCTTAAACAACCCCATCTACAAAAAATGAAGGTATGCAGAATAACCCTACACAGCCCTGGCTGTTTTGTGACCATTACTGTCAGAGCTGCTTCCCATACTTGACCAAGCTTGGCTCCACAATGGTGGGTGCTACAGCTGCTGAAACCAAACAGCACTGTCCACTTTACAACTGGGTAGACTGCCTCTACAATTTTAGTGTAATGCCAGGATTTAATCTGGTAAGAGGTGGGCACAAGTCAGGACACAGTTTCAACTCCTGAGGCTTAGTGGTAGTACAAATGTGATGGTGACAAGACTAGTGGCTTCTATTAACAAGATAAAAATTTCCACTGGTGTTTTTTATTCTCTTGACCATTAGTGGATCATTTGTGTGACACGTAATGCTTGTTTCAGGTAAAGCGAGCAACCTTCTTGTCTGTACAGTGTTGGGCACTGCAGGTGCAAGGCAGAGGGGACAGCAGAGGATGGCCAAGCACAGCCTGGTTGGCTTACCCATAGTTTTTCATCAGATGAGCTCTCGGGTTTAAACTGCACATCTGGCAAGTTCAACACTGAACCCAGTCTAAACTTCAAGCATAATCCTTACGTAGCTTTAAAAAGGTAGAGAAAAAAGTATTATATGTTTATAAGGTTCCCAAGATTTTAAATGCAGAGGCTGTTATTTTAAATTATTAAAATAAATGCTGCAGTGATGATCCAGGAAAAGATGAGTACCATTCACACTGCTGCCAGCTACTGTGGTCATACTACATTCTCACAAACACACCTCAGAGGACCCATAAATCTAAGCAATGTGTCACTGAGAGTGTTTTCCTTCATTTATTGCTGATTTTCTCCTGTTTGTAAGGGCAGACCACAGAAGTTATTAATTCCGTCAAATATTGTCCATATATGCATCAGTTGCAGATTTTCATGTACATGTACAGATTTTTCATGTACTACATAGGTAAAGGTTCTTTGCTTTTGCAAAATTTCTTAGACTTCTGATTCATTCACTTATGTTTGTAAAAGCACATTAGAACTCCACAGGTGTAAGTACCCGTAGTTCCAGTGTCGTGTGATTCTTTTAACAAAGTCCCAGAGGGCTTTTTCACAAAGGGGAAAAGGTTGAAAGCAGTACAAGGCCCAGTACATAAAAATAGGACAGTCTAACAAAAAAACCAATATAATAAACACAGAACAAAGAAGCCTCTCACTGCAATTTTCCCAGGTCTTCTTTAAGGTCATTCCCAGACACTTTTGTCACCTTTAGTTGTGTCTGAGTTACTCAGTCTTTACAGAATTTTGGTACCCAGCACATAACCATTTCACATTTTAGTACTTCCGTCATTATTTTTTTCCTGTTGCCAGATGAATTCTAGATCATCACTGACGTTAGGAACAAATTAAAGCAATTTGTTTTCTGAGACCTACACATCACTGAAGAGATTACCAAACATTTATGAATGTATCTGTTCTGCTATAAATCCTGAAATGGTTTAGAATTTAGAATTTAGACTATAGTCAAGAAAATTATAACATAGGATGCACTTTCAGCACAGTAGTCTTATGAGTATAAAGTACAACACTCAGAACTGTGTATGTCTTCTAATTTACACTCACTACCACAGTCAACCTGTAGGGGTAATGAGACAGCACTACATTTGTTTCTGACGTTTTACTTCTGCAAGCACATTGCAAGTAAACAAAAGACCACCAAAGTAGCTCCTTTTCATATATACAGCTGCAGAGGACCTCAGAACTTTGGTTATCTACGAAGCTTTGAAATGAATCCTGCTTGTTAAGTCTTGTTCTTGTCAGCTCTTGTTGACATAAAAGAATTTATTGCTGAGGGGCCAGGTGTGATAACAAACACCTGGAAACTTGACAATCCTCATAATTAGAAGCTAAGAAAATGCACCTCATTGTATGGCCTATCATCAGAGCAAATACCTTCTGCTAGACAAACTGATGTAAGGTTGTTAATGCTGGTCAGTCTGATGTTCATATCTCCTTAGGTCATAGTGAAGCAAAGATGTTCTTTTAGAATTAAAAGTGTTGGATAAGTTGTAATGAATGCTGGCTACAACAGAAAATAGTCTGTAATGGATACAGTTATTTGAACAAATGGAAATTTAAATATTTCTTAATTCTTGCATGTTGATTATTACATATCAGTGGCTTTTATTTGCTCATCTTGAGTAGAAATATGTTGACAGTTTTCACAAGGGTATGAAAGACACTTATTAGGTGGAACTTTGATGATGGTAAACTATCATGACCATAAACCCCCCCCAAAAAAAAAATTTAAAAAAACCACGCAAAGAAAAAAAAAACCACACACAAAACACCAAAACCAAAAGACTCCCACGAAAAACCCAACCCTACCACCACCACTAGATGGCACTGATTCAGCGTCCAAACTTGGACACTCACTTCAGCTTTACCACAATTAAACCTCATTCTAGAGATAGCTTTAATATTAAAAGCTCTCATAAACATTGTTCTTCACTTTTCTTTAAGTTTACACTATCCATCCCATAATTCTATCTCTCTATCTATCTATCTATCTATCTATCTATCTATCTATCCATCTCATAGTGTAATATTGGTATGCATTGTCAAACAGCATCATCACTGATATGGATATATTTTTAAAGATGGATGTCAGAGAAAATTTTCATTTGATGTTATTCAACCACTGATACCACTTGCAGAGTTTGGGGAACCTCTGTCACACTCTATACTAAAATCCAGCACATCATGCAGTGAACTTTGTCAGCAACTGCAGGTTGTCAGAGTTGTGTTGCTTTGGCACCAATAACTCCAAGAGCTGCTGCTGCTCTGGTGGTCTTATTCAGACTCAGATTTTTGTAACCAGCTTCCTCAATCACCATACAATTACTTTTCATGGGCTGGAGAAGATAAGAAACCAGAACTGAAGATTTAGTCCCAATCTTTCCCATCTTTCCCACTGACATTAGGAAGGCTATCAGGTCATACTGCCGAGTCCTGTATGAGATGAGAAGCAAGAAATTGTTTCTATTCTTGCCCATTCTGTGTTTGTTATTTAAGGAATGGGACCACTGTGTCTGCTGCCAGCACCATTCCTGCCTTCATTTTGGTACTTGATCAAACAAACACACCTTGGAGGAGGGTAATGGGAAAGGGAAGGGTGACTTTTTTATTCAGGGGGTAGCAGGTACCCTGAAAGGACACCCCTCGTGAAGACAGACCTTCCTACAAGGTGATGGTATCTGTGAGACCTATTGGAAACAAATATTACCCATATCCTCTGAATTTTAGATCCCTGCTGTGCTCTGTACAACCACCTAGAGGTTTTGTTCCTCAGCTTGAGGCTGGGATGCCACGGACCAGGTGGGCAGCACATCAGTATGGTACACAGAATGCTGTTTGAGCCTTAACTTCTGAAGGCATGGGCATGCCAAATGTCCCCGCAAGTGTGCACACGGCATAACTTGATCTAACACCCATGTGATTACAGCGATGTTGTCCTTTCAAGCCTCTGTGTCTTCTTCTGTTCTTCTCTCTGTACTGGGATGTGCTGTGTCACCAGCCCTGGCAACACCCAGAGGACTAGATTGGAATGCTAGGCCAGGGAAAATGGCTGCTGACAAGGAGCAGCAGTGCACAGTGCAGGAGAAAGGAGGGGAACTGTGGCCAGGGCAAAGAAATCTGTTTGTTTTCTTCTCCATGCAGAGCTGCCAGGAGAGGGGGAAGCTGTGGGGAAAGGAAATGTGATAAGGTCTGTGTTTGCTTGGGAAATGAGACTGAATAACAGCTGGGAGGCAAAGCCTCCTGCGAAGAAAATCCTCTCTTCCACCTCCTACCATGAATTCAAGAGCTTCTGGCCTCTTCCTCTCTCCCAAACACCCTCTAGGGCAGGGGTGTTGGAACTAGATGATCCTTCAAGTCCCTTTTAACCCTACCCACTTTATGATTCTGTGATTCCATGCTCTGAAATTACCATCCGTGTTTTCTGCACACTTCTTGGAGTGTTTCTTGACAAACAAAATATGCTAAAACTTTGGTAATGCTGAGGGGCAAGGTAGCTACCTCATAGAGTACATTAGGTTTCAAAAAAAAAAAGATCTGGAGGACCCAAACCGGTTTGTCTTTCTCAGACCACACATACCAGATTTGGTTCTAAAGAAAACTCAGGGTGTAGGGGGCTGAAGGCAGAGCAGATAAACACCTGTATCCTGTAAACTGTAAGGAAATCAGAGCACCTTCCTGTAATGGGAGTGATTCAGTTTCAGGTCACTTTTCTCTTTGCAAGAACTTAATCCCTCATTTCCCTGCTGAAGGCCCCAAGTTTCTGGCACCACCAGATTTCTTTTGTGGTTTTGTGGTGGACTGACCCTGGCTGGATGCCCAGTGCCCACCAGTGCCCCTCTATCATTTTCCTCCTCAGTTGGACAGGGGAGAGAAAATACAATGAAAGGCTAGGGGGCCGAGATAAGGCAGGGAGACATTTAACAACTACCATCATGGGCAAAACAGACTCTATTTGGGAAATTAATTTAATTTATTACCAGAGTAGGGTAATGAGAAAACAAACAAACAAACAAACAAACAAACAAAAAAACCTAAATCTTCCCCTGTCCTCCTCCCCAGGCTCAACTTTGTTCCTGGTTTTCTCTACCTCCTCCCCTCCAGCAGTGCATCACACCTTGTCTCTGCTCCTCCTTGCCCCTCAGAAGGAGGACTCCCCACACTCTTCCCCTGCTCCAGTATGGAGTTCCTCCCATGGGAGAGAGTTCTTTGCCATTTTTTCCAGTGTAGGTCCTTCCCACGAGATACAGTCACAGGCACAGACAGTTCCAACATGGGTCCCCACGGAGTTACAAGTGCTGCCAGCAAACCTGCTCCAGTGTAGGTGTCTCTCTCTGTGGGCTCATAGGCCAGGAGCCTACTCCAGTTTGGGCTTCCCATGGGGTCACAGACTCCTTCAGGCATCCACCTGGTAGGTCATGGGGTCCTACATGGGCTGCAGGTGGATCTCTGCAGGGGAATCTCTGCTCCAGCACCTGGAGAACCTCATCCTTCTCCTTCTTCTGGTCTCACTTCGTCCTTCTCCTGATCTCAGTGTCTGCAGGGCTGTTTCTCTCATCCATTCTCACTCCTTTGCCCAAGTGCAGTTGTCCTTTTATTTTTTTCACCCCTCTCTCCTTATCTATGCTATCTCAGAGAAGCAACCAGCTACCACTGCAGCAGCAAGTCCATCTTGGAGCCAGCTGATGTTGGCTCTTTTGGACACTGAAGAAGCTTCTATCAGCTTCTAAAAGAAGCCACTCCTGTAGTTCCCTCTCTCCTACCAAAACCTTGCCAGGTACACCCAACGCAGGCTTTCACTTTTACTGCTAAATTCAAGTCCAAAACTGCACATAGGCTATGCAGACTGCTCAAAGGTCTTTACAAAATTAGACCCTAAGAATAGTGTTAGTTTCAGTACTTTTATGGGATTGTTTCCAAGGAATTTAGATCTCATCTTCCAAAGTGGCTAGGGTGACTTTCAAGGTTTTATTCCCTATTCATAGCATGTTGACACAGAAATATCCACCTAGTCTCTACTACAGAGATGGACTAGTCCCAGCTCATAAATTCTGCCAATAACAAAAGCTAAATTTACTACAGATTGCAAGCATATGGGATGAGTGGATAGGCTAGATGGATATAACACTGAGGGTAGATGACTCCTGGTGGCAAAACTTGCCAAAGTGTGCAAATGGGGTGGGAGAGACATAGAAGGAAGAGCAGCCAAATTTTGTGAGGTCTCAGTGTGACTCCTTATAGCTCTATGGTGAAGCCTGTCAGTAATCAGCAAGTGTTACATGAAATATGCTTTTTTTTCCAGATTTCCAGATGTGT
Organism: Empidonax traillii; assembly: GCF_003031625.1. NCBI lineage: Eukaryota > Metazoa > Chordata > Aves > Passeriformes > Tyrannidae > Empidonax > Empidonax traillii. The sequence goes on along the minus strand of NW_020955293.1, from coordinate 1,280,806 downwards.
GAATCACGTGTGAAGCTTGATCCCTGCCTGATGCAAGAAACGTGGAATATATGGCAAAACAAGCCCTGCCCTAAATACTCTTTGCTTTAACTGTAGAAGAATTAAGCCTTGGGCAGGACAGGAAAGAGGGTATGGGGAAGTGCTCAAGGAGAGGCAATTTTCATAGTTTGCCTGCTAGCACTGGATCACAACTCATTCTAGAAAGTGATTTTATTTACTGTGAGATTATCTCAACTATAGGCCTTTCAGACGGCATTTAGCAATATTTCAGCCAAGTCGCTCCCCTGGTGCCCTGCAGCTTAACCTGTTTACAAAAGCAGGTTTAATCAGATCAGCAGCCCATATGTATTTTACACTCATTTGCATTTCAGAAGAAGCTGGCAGCACCCAAACTGTATTTTGGGGCTGGTGTCCTGGCCCACACGAATCCACTAGCTGTGCTGTAAGTTGCTGATGCAGGTCCCCAGGGACCACTCTAACTGTTCACCAGCACAGATTACAGTGGTGTTCCCCAACACTACTTAGTCATAGCAAGGATATTTTAAACTCAATTTGTCTCATATTTTTCCAGGACTGGGTCTTCTCCAGCTAAATGTACAGAGTAAATTAAAGCTTGGGTTAAGTCCTCCCATAACTTAGAAAACTAGTTATCTTACCAACACCAAATAGGACCGTGAAAATTTAACCTTTTGTAACACAGAGTGACGAAACACTCATTACACAGGAATAAAAAAAAAAAAAAAAAAGCAGCCACTCTTACATTTCTTGCACATAAATGCTTGGTAACAGCTTTCAGAGCACTGGAAAACAACCTCATTGCATAAACTCTCTATCTCAGTATGAAAGTGAATTTCCCTTCCAGACTGGTGTACAAAACACTCATAAACTTGTGGACATTCATCATGACACAGACGTGACTTTAGCTTCTACCCCAAGATACTTACAATTTAGTGCAAAAGTGTAGAAAGCAGTATTATATGGAGACAATTGCAGTGGATCCATAAGGATACTTCCACAATTCAGCAGAAGAAGTAAAACCAATTAAGTCTATATAATCAATATGCACCAAGGAATAGGAAAAGAAATTACAAAGATATCTGCACGACTAAGATTGTTTTTCCTTCCTATTGTGCAATTCAAATATGACAGATTGCATTCAAATGATCTTTCTTTCATTTCAGAAAATCCACAGAATTGCTAAAAGGAGTGAAGTAAAGAAAAATTGTTCCATCCATCACTAAAGACATTTTGAAGGTAACTGCTGATTTGGTCATACTTACCATGTTTGCTCTAGAGAGCATCTTGGTTTTTTAAATGTTCACTTATGTTACTTGCTGGTGAATGTCTGATATGTGCCCTTCTCCAGCATTTAATCACTGCCCTCAATGTGCCCTCACATGCCAGCAAAAATCCTCTTTTTCCCCCTCACGGATTTCAGTATCTCTAGTATCTGTAGCTTTGAAAAACCTCTACCTCAGGCTGTTTTTTCTTATTTTTACTTTGGCACTGAAATTATTATTGTTTTTATGAGTTATCAAGTACATGGCTACAAAATCAACAAAAATATTTTGAGAAGAAGAGACATTATTAATTTTAAATTCCCACGTTCCTTGCCAACCTTCAGATTTTTGCTTTCAGAAGAACAAAGCAAAAACATTATAAAACAGACAAGAAACTCTCCACTTCTCACCTAAGGGAAATTAAAAACCTTTATTCTCAACACTAGTCTTACAACCAAAATGTGATTATCAGTTTTAATCTTCAAAAAGCATCGGTGACTTGAGGTAAACTGTGCCTGGCTAATGAGGTTATCTAACGTAACCCAATGAACTTGTCAAGGCTATGACAAATTTGAACAAAAAAGTTCAGTATATAGTCTTAAGGGATTTTTACATCAAACTATAAATCTCTCATAATTTTTTATGAAATTGTTACTCTATCTGTGGATAATTTTCTGCTAAAATTCATTTTCTAATTGTGTTCTTTTGTGTTACTGAACAGAACTAGCACACTCAAGGTTGCAGGTCTGTACAGCTGAAACCTGTTTGACTGACTGATCTGAGGACCGTACAATAAAGTAGATTGCAGCATTTAATGTGAACTAAAAACATGGGTAATGTATTTAAGTATAGTGGTTGAATAATTTGTAATTTAGGGGACATTCAGGGAAAGAGAAAAATTTTTTTCCATAAAAGCCAATATAAAAGTAGATTGGAGGTTTTCCAAACATCAGTGAGAGGAGAGGGGTAGAAAAAAGGAAGAAAGTTGAGACTCGTCTATCAATCAGGCATATATACACTTGGCCATGTAGGACACAAGTACCAGAAACTGTAGGCAAAGATAATTTGATGAAAATTACCATTTTATGTCATCACGAACATAAAAGGGTAAAGAAATATGAAAGCAAGGGTTTTAATAAGGAAAGCAAGGGTTTTAATAAGAGATGGGAATTACAAAACACACCATGTTAAAAGACTTTGCATAAAGCTGTCTTAAGTATTCCTTTTGTAAAAATGCAACTTTCTGCTCTATGGTGTGCTTGCCTTACACTCTGAGATGCTTTCCTATTCACTTTCATTGCTACAAGGATTGATGCCTCCAGAACTCTATGTGATTCTTGACAATACTTCAGACAACCTAAAACATATTACATAAGGTACAAACTTGTTCAGGATACAGTTATGATCTACCACAAATTATTACTACCTATCCTTCAGATAAAGTACCTTTGTAAACGAAGTAGCAAACCACCATCACACATGGTAATTCAAGAAACGCCTTTTCACACAGAAATAATTGTTAGTAACAAAAACAGGCCTTCTTAGTCTAATTATTTACCATAACATCTCTGCTCACTTGGATTTGGCAACAGATCATATTTATGATGAGATCACAAATCACAGTTGGGTGGGTTCTTTTCTTTCTGCTGTGTAGACAGATATCAGGATGGTTATAAAACATAACAGAGCTATATTTTTATATATAAATGTGTATTCGCATCATAGGAATTTGAAAAGCACCAGCATTGTACTTTTCATGATAGGTGACATAGTAATAAGAAGCTTCCAGTGAAATTTGTAAATTCTTAGACATCTATTTAAAAGTCTGGGGCATATTACTGCAGCATATTATTTTTTTTCAGTAAGCTAATAGCTGGGAGGCTTGTACAGAAAATGTCATCTACTCTTTACACATTGACTGAATTTGGCATTTTTCTGACTATTGGATTTCCTTACTAACTAATTTTGACTGAAAGGATAATTTTCCCAAATTATACTCTCTGCTTTTCTGATTTTCAGCTTCAGACACATATTGAAATTCATTTTGTGTAAGAAATCCAATTGTACAGAATTGAAAAGTCATAAAAACCTTCTAAAAACATATCTACAGCCCTACAAATGTGGTTTCAAAATTTCAGTGTATTTATGGAAATATCACACATTTAGATACAATTTTTTTCAGGCTCCTCAAGGACTCAGAGCAATTGGTGGCATATTTGAGAAAGATGTGAATGTATCTCCTTTTTTTTTTTTAATATTATTAGGATAAAACACATTTGTAGAACCATGAAATGAGGTCTTTGTGTAACACACACTAAGGGCATTAGTTTGAAAAGTGCCTGCCACTGATGAAGGGCTGTAACTTTGCAATCTATAATAATTTTACTCATTGTTCTGACAGACTTGATCTTCTTATATCTGATATGGGAGCAATATCAGAAAAGATAGGTATCGAGAAATATAGAAAATTAAAGTATATGAAAGCATTCAATTTAGCTGTCTGTCATCTGTCTGATAGCCGGTAATTTGCTGTCTATGTGTTATGGAGCAGATAACAACACATCCTGTGCAGTCTGATGCACTTTCGGGGCAGAATCCAAGAGTGTGTCATCACTAGAGAATGTGCCCTTTCCAGAACTGCCAATAAAACAAGACATACACCAAAACCATCTGAACACATAAACAAACATGGTAGTGTTTTTGCAGAGAGTTGAGGGAGGATTCTGGCTGATTATGACATTGTTTGTTGGTAGTGCTATGTTGAAGTCATGGGTGGAAGCAGTTACAAACCTCAGCTTCTGAGAAAGATGTTATTTTGCTTCTTAGGCAAAATTCCTTCATATCTGTGGAAGTTTGGATGGGAAAAAAAGTGCATAAAGGTATTTATAACTACTACAAGTATCATTGCTGACTAAAAACAAAGGTTTTTTTTCTCTGGCTACTTACCTGAGATGAGAAAGTGAATGTAAGTGAATCAAAAGAGTATTGTTACCTTAATCATTTTTACTTGGAAGACTTTACAAATGCCATTTACTGAAAAAACTTTTTTTTAAATGACACAAAACTTATAAACTTTTTCTAGGTAAAATTTGAGAACATCTAGAAAATTATGCACAATGCTGCCTTCTACTTCCCCTTCACTGATGCAGTTATTTGCATCTTTTTCATTGAGTGGGAAGTATATTCATCATGAACATGTAAAATGTTGAAATGAATCAAGCATCCATCTAGTCTTACCTCTATAAAAAATAATATTTATGTACCCACTCACATATTAGAAATAATAATAAACTTATGTACATATTTAGGTATTTGAAATAATGTTGTGAATTTAATAATTTTGCAAGAGTCGAAACGTAAGTATTACACAGCTTATAGGTTTCAATTTAGGGAAGAAGTCATTTGAAGCTCTATTCTAAGAAAAAAATTATTTCTGAGAGCAAATGCAACACACTTGTTTAAACAGATTTGGGAGAAGGATGTTTCCACTCTTTCTGTCCCTTCTCCCATACCAGGAGCAACAAAGGCAGCCCTTGGCCCCAAGGAGTTGGAAGCAGCATCCTCTACACACACCCCATGGCTTCATCCAGACTACTTGTTCTGAAAAGGCCTAAAACTGTGTCCAGGATGTGTTTGGGAGATGGTAACTTGACAATGACAGTTCATATGTACAAATGCTTCCATCCATACTTTGCTCCTGCTTACTCTACCAGTACTGGATCTTACAGGGTATAGTGATAGAATCAGCTCTTGGTGCTTTGTTATCATTACCTGTCTTGCAATTCAGAATTCCAGAACAGTGGTGATTTTTCTACATTGCCTCTCTGTCATGAATAACAGTGTTTAGGTCTCAGTTTGAGCCTGTAGAGAGTTTGCAAACAAGATTAGGTAAAACAGCTTTGCTTGAAGGGGTAGCCTTTTGAAACATAAATCTCCTGTCAGTATTCCTTTCATCTCTCAGCTGGTTTCTTTCAGCCCCTTATTCTGCCCTCTTCATTTCACCTTAACAAGCAAATCCTACCCAAAAAAAAATGTTGCTTCACAAAAATTAGCCTGATAATGAGAGTCATTAAAAGAGGTGACCCAGACCACTGAAAATGCTATGGCAATAAGAGTGTGCAAAAGGCAAACGTTCAAATCCCAACATCCTGTCAACACTCACCCCATAAATCACTAGCACCTACAATATCTTGTCTCCTCCTTCTCATTTTTGTATGCAACATTTTACAATCAAATGCACAATGAGATACCAAAACACCTCTTTTGAAAGACCCTCTTCTATGCACTGGAGTATGAATTTCCCACTGCTCATCCGCATCTCTGCTTCAGGGTTCAGAAGGCATATGGCATTCATGTTGCTTTTTGCCTACTAGTCTTTTCCAAAATTGCCTACTCATCTTCCCTCTGTGTGATGTTTCATATTTCTTATAAGTATGAAGGGAATACATCACTTCCAAACTCCCGGATTTGAATCAATATTGCATTTTGCAAGGAGTTTGGCAGATTTTATTGTCGTGGCCTGCTATAAAGGAAAGAAGGCTTAAACAATTATCTCTTTTCCCTTATTTTCTTTATTCTCTTACAAAATTATTGCTTTTTTTTACTGGATTGCCTGGTTTCAGGGATTTTTTCCAACTCTTCCTCTCACCTCCTCCAAAATAGAAAAGTCCGTCAGTCTCCCTTTCGTTGTCACCACTTTCTCCTACATGGTTAGTCATTTCACACACCTGTTGTAACCTCTTCTTTGAGTTCTTTATTTTGCAGTCTTTCTCTTCAGACCAACCAAAGCATCATAGCCAAAAATCTTCGCTTCCTATTGGTCTGTAGTGGTATGGCTTGTTCTTCAAATCTCATTACTAATTAAGGTCTTGCTTTTTAGCTCACCTTCAAAGCTCACCTTCACTCTGACTTGTGAGTCAATTTTCTTGTCCTCTTCTCCTCATGAGAAACCCTGTTCTTCATGGACATTTCAGCTCTTTTAAGCTAGGAAAAGAAGCTGTGGATAATATTGTTGACCCTGTGAGTAGTAATGAAGATGGCACCCTTACATAGATACAGAGATACTTCAGGGTCAAACATAACGAAAAACTGTGACATTTGCTACACTAAGAAAACATACAGTGAAGGCAGACAGAAAAATACTCATGAATAAGGTGGAATCTTCCCAAGGTTTGTGTGTGCAGGTATTAGCACTTTTGCATTTCTGCATATGGCTGTAGTTGTGCATATCTCTAGCTCTTCCCCTACTGATCTGCAAGATGTCCTTTTTCCCTGTGTCTATTTTCAGTTTTCAGGATATTTTGAATTTTTCGAAGCAATACTGAAGCCTCTGACTAACTGTGTAATTAAAACAAAGCCCTAAGACACAGAGTAAATGTGTCTAAGTTGTAGTATTGTGATAGCAGCATTTGAAATATAATAACAAAATTAAGGCTCTGAAGAAAAGGGAAATATTTCTAAGGTTTCTTGGTGTTTTTAGCAAAAATTGAACTCGAGGCAAAAGAAAGAGAAGATCTTCCTGATTTAAGGTATAGAGCCGTTGAGTGTTAAACCTACAATTAAAAAAAAACAAATCACAAGGAGGAGTTCCATGAGGGCTTAAGAATTTATGGCTCTGAATTATTACACTGTGTGGAATAATGCTGACAACTCTTGCACATATGTTCATGCATATAGATATATAAATGGGCATATTTATCAATTCATGCTATTCAGACTTGGCCTTGGTTAGTTGGGAGCTTATAGAAATGAATTCTGCACTTTTTATACCCAGAATTTCAAATATGGGACCCAAAGGAGCTACTGAATGAGCTACTCCATGAGAAAAATTGGGTTTGTTAGTTTATAGGTTTTCCTTTAGTTTTGTTGAGCCCAGCTTAGTTCATGTTGCTGTTATGAGGAAGTGATTGTTTATATCTCTCATCTTGTGTGTATTGGAAAATTGGCAGCACTACCTTGTAATTCATCACTTATTGTGAGTCAGGGGACAATGCATCTTCAACTTCAGGGCAAAAGATTATACAGAGTCATAAAAGTAAAATAGCACATCCCTCTAAGGTGAATCAACCCAATAACAAAGATCTTACACAAACTTTGCAAAACTACACAGAAGAATTAGTGTTTTCTCATAGAAATTAAATTTTTTAAAAGTATTTTTTTTCTTATCTGTTTAGACTTTTTTCAGCCAGCTGATGAGTCATAATCAGAAACATCCTCTATAAAAAGGAGACTTTCTGAGAGAGCAATGCTTGAAATGGGAATTGGAACTAACTTAGCTATTTTTGTCTTAAAGTCCGTGTGTGTTTGCACCCAAGTCTGCACAGTGACAAAACCAAGATATAGTTTGCAGCAATGACATTATTCTTTAAAATTCTCGAAGCAACTACATAGTACTTGTATAATCTACAAATTGTTAATTGGTAATGCAGTTAATGTTTCACCATGTCTATGTAATCACTCTACTTAAGAGCAAGGGTTTGGTAATTTGCCAAAACCAGTAACACTTGCCAGTTTGCCATCACATAATTTTCATTAACTTGAAAATATTTCAAGACCCCGAGGGAGGTGAATGTTCAGACAAAGCAAACAGTCCGTCTTGAACCTTGTATTTTCCATCTTGGTATGGGTGACCAGCTGGTTTGGGGAGCCCAAAACTTACTACCCTCTTATCTGGGTGGCATATTAGTGTTGTAAACTACTTGATTATGTGTCATAAGCTAATTATTGTCTACTGACATAGGTACCAGCTGCTGAATAAATGTAATTTCCAGCCTGATGTATATTTCAACATTCAATTTTCGTTGTAGATTGTTTAGAGGAAGGAACATCTTTCTACAGTATTTATGTTGCAAATCATTAGTAGGTGTTAGCAAATATTAACAGTTAAAATGAATGAAGGCTCTGAGATATGAATAGATATAACTCAAGTTAATGGTGATTATGACTCAGGAAATGTGTATTACAGGCAAACTTAGTTTTCTGTTTAATGATGCCTATGACAATAGAAACAATATTATTACTTAGATAGCTTTGGCAAATCTAATAAGAATCTCACGTCTGGAAAAGAAATTACACATCTCCTGTTCATATTGTTTCTTTTAGGTGAAGGAAAAAAGCTTCATTCTGTACTGAGTTTGTTTGCTCTCACTTTCTATGCTAAGTGGAAATAGAAATTCCAAGACCTGTTTTTTTCCTGTAAGCACGGTATTCCATCTCCTACTTCACACATATATAGCATGAGTAGAAGGAATCCAAAATCCTTTGCATCAGCATGTAAAGCAAGTTTATTTATGTCTCACTATCTTTCCCTGCCAAACTGATAGTAAAGAATAGAAATATCAAAAAAGAAGAATTCCTTAGCTTTCCTTCTATAGCATTATTTCAACAGTTCTAGTCACATACATGTAACAACAAAGTTATTTAAATTATTTTTATAATTAACTATTATCTTTGCTATTTACTTTTCAAAACGTTGTTGTTCTTAGTAGAGTTTTTGAGTTTCTGGTGAAAACCTTTTTGTCTTCTTCACATATACCTGACGTTCATAGCAGTGTTTAATGAACTAGAGGGCAAAGGAGCACACTGGCTCCCAACTGCTCTATGTGTTGCTCTTGTCAGTGCTTTCTGAGCCTCTGTAAGGAAACAGCTAAACTTAGCTGAACCTGCAGCTATTATCAAGGTTTTAGTACCCTCTTTCTTGGAGCTAACCGTTAAATTGAGGAAGATGTTGGCCAGTGGGGAGGAATAACAACCTCTGTGTTCACGTACCTGAGTGCCCTGGTGCATAACAAAGAACTTTGCTTATAAAACCCCTCCATATCTTTCCTTTATCTCCCAAGTGCAAGCAAAGCTATCTCTGAGACAGAAAGTCTCTAGCCTCCATTAACACGTCTAAGTCATCTTGTCACTGATAGAAAAGAAACAGCCAAGCAAAAGCCTTTTATGTTTTGTCACAAAAGCGCAAGGCACTGAGTATGCTGGTGGAAATTATCATAATTGCATATTACTGAGCCAAAAATAACAGAAACTCTCCATTTTACATCACATCTGACTTTAATATAAGCAGCTCAGGTTTCTGTAGGGATTTTACTTTGTTTAGTCTCTGATAGAAAGCCAGTATTAAAGTAAATAGTAGCCAGAAGAATGTCAATCAGCTTTGCCATAAAATAGTGCATAATAAGTTAAATCAGGAAATTCATTGCTGCTCACTGAGAAATGCAGCCTACTTTTCCTGATTTCTCTTGTTAATAAAGTGGTGATCAAATTAATATTGTATTCAATTAACTGTAACATCATGAAAGATCTTTAATAAAAGCAATAAGCAAAAGAAGTACCAAATTAAAGGTCCCAAGTTTTCCAAATATAGGTATACGTGAGCATAGGTGTCTCTTAATATGCTCATCTGAGACCACAAACCCATGCAGACATGCAAAGAGCACTGAAAGATCACTGCAGGATATTTTGTAACACAAATTTCTATTAATCTAACACAAAATAGTTAATCACAGAGCTATTTTGTAATGCTTATGTTGCTTATTCAAATTCAACCTTTTCTTTTTAAATTTTAAAGTGTCAGGATGCAGGTCTTGTTAGGTCTCTCATGGAAGCTGTCCTAGAACTGTGTTGCTTTCCTTACTCCCAGTCTGAAATCTGAGTAACCCACTGCAAAATCTTTGTTGAATCTAAACCGAACCCACTAATTTCTGCTAAAGATTATATTTGCTGGAATAAATAGACTGTCATGCAAGTATCTGAATGCCATGTCTTAAAGGTTCTTTTGCTTGGACCATGTCTGTTTTATTAAAAATGATGACTTTTGTTTTTCAGTATAAAATTAAAACACGTAAAACATTGCTTAAGTTACAAATTAGGTGCAGGGGGATCAGCAGTACTCAGGAGGCCAAGGTTGCCCTGTGTAACTTCCGAAATTAAATCAGGAAGGAAATCTGCAGTTTCACCCTGAGAGAGAACAGGACTGTCTAACATTGTGTCTGGGCCTTGGAAACAAGAGTTGGGATGTTACAGGACTGTGTGAAAAGAAATTAAACCTTACATATAGACCACTCTCCCTAAGAGAACATCTTTATGCATTCGTTGCAGAGCTTGCCGTTAAATGCGGAGACTGAAACACTTCAGAGCTCGCCGTTAAAACTATTTTACATGAAATGACCATGTACCTGCATATAATTAAAATCATTAATTGCAAGATGGATCATATTATGGTAATGAGTAAATAAGCTTGGTAGAAATATTATCATGTAAAGGATATGTAGAAGATTATCCCAGCACTTCCTACCAAAATAATATACACTATTTTCATGCAATTACAAGGCAGCTCATATAATACAAACATGGTACGTTTTATATCTTAGAAATACTAGTTTCAGCTTTCGTTTCACATTCTGTTATTGCAAAAGTCTTTGCAGTGTAACAGTGTTTTGCTCTGAACACGGGGTAAAATTTCTGCGATTAACAGAAGCTATTAAATTCTTCATATGACTATTCTGTGATTATTTTTCAAGCTTTTCATTTCAGAAATGAACCAATTATAAGTTAATACAAGTAAAGACTGTCTTTTTACTTTGGTGAATGAAAGACTGAAGTAATCAAGTTACAAAATTTATCAAGACTGCCTTAGTATAGTCCCTTCATCATCTTACCATTGCTCAATATTTTTTGCCAACAATTTCCAGTTAGAAGATTGTGCCAAAGACTTCTGGAGCTTTGTGATTGTGGAGACTATTTTAAGCTGTGTTACTACATCAAAAAGGGGCTTCAGCAGTTGTCACCTCCTTGGAAATACTAGACTACAAAAACAGCTGTATCTTTTGTGTTCCAGTTCCACATTCCCCAGGATTTCCTTCCACAGGAGACTCAAGTCAGCCATTTGCCTTATGGAGCTTCTGTAGGAAAAAAAAAATAAAAGACCCTCCAAGGCTTTCTAGTGATAGCCTGATCAAGAAATTTCATCTGAAAGCATCCAAAACTTTCTTCTTTCCCTTTTCTCAGATGAAGGGAATTTATCATAGGTTGTCCGCATAGAAATGTGTGTGTTTCTATGATTCTATATGGTGTGTAAGAATAGAAAGCCCTGGTACAACTGCCTGGTAAAAACTTATTTGATGTTAATTCCAGTTGTGTAGCCATGCTCTTGGTTCCAGAAGTCTTGCCTCCTTGTTATATGAGTCTTAGCTGATTTCACATGACTATTCAAGTACATAAAATCTGAAGAAATACTGAACTGAATGAGGGCAAAGAGACATCTAGAGGCTACAACTGGGAAAAACTAGAAACGCATGGCATGCACTACAAGGTCTACCTTCCTTCAGTTTCCAGTCAGCAGAATTCTCAAGATTTTAAAGGCAGAGTCTGCATTGAGAAGGTGCATTCAATCTCGTTTGAAACAGCTGGGATCCAGTAGAAATCCTGTCTCAAGGAGCTCCTCTGTTTATTAACCGACTGCATAATGAACTCTTCAAGACTCATGAGGTTATGCCACTCAGCAGGAGATGAGCAGTCAATTACAGTTACTTAAAATCAATTTTTTGACCAAACATAACAGTGAGATTGATCCAAGCACAAGTAGATTTGCGTCATCGTGGTTGGTACAGCATAAAGACAGTATGTTCATCTATCTTTAACTGTACCTTCAGTTAATAAAAGTAGGGATTATTATCTACAACTGGCATCACACAGGCCAAACACCAGCTTAGCATTTAGCATCCACACCCACTTTTCTCAACAGAATATAGAGGATCCTTGTGTGAAAAGAAATTTAGGAAGAGTTCACACTTGCCTCTGCTAAAAGATTAGTAACAATCATTTTCATAGTCTTTCAGAATATTAGTTTTTCACAGTCATTGGCCAATGATAGTGTTATAACTAACGTTCTTTCCTATGACTTATCACACTAAACTGAAATATTTCATTATGGATATGTTTAATATGCTGTGAATTATTATTGAGTATTTTATTTCATAATGTTAATTATTTCTCACTCTACATTCCTTCATTAAGTATAATTATACACTTTAGCTGAGGAAAATAAATCTTTGCCTTTGTAAAGGACAGCTGTCATGTCATATTTTTACCTCTTCTGTGCTGACATTTAAAAGTTGCAGATTATCCCATACAATAAAGAGTAAAACACTGTCAGCATACCAATAACAGTAGCTGTTCTTTTAAAACTTATCCTGTTTTAAAGAATAGTTTCTACTTAAATGTTCAATAACAGCAAGTTTAGCCTTATGTAGACGTTTAAAAAATAACAGTACAATAGTTCAAAAGTGTTCCTTAAGAAATTAAAGTGTTTCTGTAGCAAAAAAAAAGGCTACTGTCAACTGCACACATAACTTGCTCAGATAGGAATGGACACTTAGTGACAGTGACCAGATGGTGTCTCAGCTAATAACATATCTTTACCACTTCATTGTAATCTAAAATACTGCACCTTAATATTTAATTATAAGCATCTTGGATTTTTAAATATAGACGGATAGACAGATACATACATACATGCATATATACATACATACATAGTTACATACATAATCCAAAGAGTATTGAAAGAATTTAGCGCTACAAACTGTCCATAGCTTTTTTTCTGAATACAGTTTTCCCAGTAGGATAGCATAAAAAATGCCATGAATGGATAGGTCAATATCATTTCACATTTTTGAAGACCTAATCCAAAGCTCACCAAAGGCTTTGGAAGTCATCTTAGAACATTCCAAATATTTAGCTACATTAGCAATTATTTTGGTTAATAGATCAAGTTAAAAAATTCACTTAATACTTGCCATTGATAGCATTTATATTATGTAAATCTAATGTTATTCCTCCGTAAGTGAAAGTTATTCTGCATTTAAGCTTCTTCAGTAAACCCTTACTTTTCAAATACTTTTTTTTTTTCAGATAGTACAAGGGAGTCAAACATCAGTCAACACACCTGAGCACAGAGATAAGCTCATATACATACACATAACTCATATACATACACAAATCACTACTGCTTCTTCAGCCTTTGGGCATATCACAGATTCGTTGCTGTGCAAGCAAGCTTGAGTGAAATGTAATGACAGAATAACCAAAGACAGCTTAAGTTAATCACTTAATTTCTTGGTTGGTTATTGAACATCCTTGGTTAAGGACAAAAAAATGAGTAATTCATGCATCAGAAGAGCAATCTCCTGCTTTACTTCTTTCCATGTCACTATAAACACCTCTAATTTCTAAGTCCTTGTTATTAGAGCCATCAAATTTAAGCTCTTATTAATAGATTTGTGCTATGTATACCATTTCTCCAGATATGTTCACTCTAAAATTTGCAATCTATTTCGTCATTTTAATGCACTTTGATTAAAAAATTAAGATAACAATTTCCATTAGTATGACTTCCTGTAGAGCATACTCCTCCCATCCAACATAAAACCTGACTAACTTTTGGTTACATCAGGTCAAATTGCATGTTTCATTTCTAAAATGTAGTAGCCTTGTGCTTTGTTATGCAGTCCTTCTAATATTATTTGGTTTGAATATTTGTGTATTTTTTTTATACTGTAAGTGAGCAGAAAATCCATTGAATTTTTATCAGTTATTAATGACAATTGTCCACAAAGCATCAGTAACTACTAAGAATTCCTACCACTCTTGTTACCGGGACACTTCTAGGCCAGACAACCAAGCTCTCTTGTAGCTCCAATACTCAGAAGTTTCTACCTGGTTGCTTCTGTGTTAAAGAATTTCCTTAGCAAAGGAATAATAAATAGCTGGGTAACAATCAGTTGCATCTGTCTGTCACACAGAGCAGCTGATGATTCCCTCTTAAGTGCAGCCTCCTGAGTTGTGTACTGCATTTCCTTCGCAGCTCCCGTGATTGGACCTTTATTGCTTTTTTTAATGACTAAGCTCAGATAGGGAGTGTTAGATTAAAAAGCACATATTATGATTAAAAAAAAAACAACCCTACACTTCTTACCTGTATGCATTCTGTGAATTTAAAAGGGGAATTAAGCCTGTATTTAATCCGCTGTTTCTTGATTGCTAAACTTGCACATATTCTGTTTCAATTTCCGGTGAATATCATGTATAATTTGGTGTGTCTTGCTCCTGAGCCAGTAGCATAGATTTACTAACCCTTGCGTTATACAATTTTTACTACATTTAATTAGGAAATTCCATCTGATTGTTAGCACAGCGTTTTATATAAAGAGCACAGGATATTAAACTATTGAGTTCCTCTTTGAGAGGAATCTTTTACCTGATGATACAAAATTTATGACTGCAATAAGTGAATAGAAAGAGTCATTAAAAGGCTGTAGATTTCACAGCTGTGTATACATTCCCACTGCAAGGTATGAAATACATGTTATGGAAGTTCTGAAACAAATTTACACTTTCTCTAAAATCATTATAGTATTTTTCTTTCAATTTTTTAATTGTTAGCTGTTGCAAATATAAAATTTTTCAAATAAAATCTATTAATCTCTAAGAAAGGATATAGGAGAGGGGAAGTATCCTGGTCAGCATCTAATGGAGGGAAGATTTTGAGCTGGGTGCAACATGAGAAAATAGAACATATTCTTTTTAGAAGCTTAAGAGATTATTTCAATACTCTTCCAAAAGAGGAATTTATTTTTTTTAATTGGTCCAAACATGAGAACCTGTAATTATACTTAATTTTGTATACCTTATCACACGTAACTGATAAAGTTTTCAGACAATTAATACCATGGTCTTGACCCACTAAAGATTAATCATGTATATCTGCCTGGGCTGTGACTTAGAACCCTATGTAGTCATTTATTTTAAGAAGACATAGGTGGGTTTAAAATCAAGGTAAACCTGCTAATACGATTGTTAAGGTCAAAGAAGTTATCCTTTACTTCCAGCAATGTACTTAATGAGTTGACTGATTCAGATTCTGCATCTGAAATTTGATGTTAAATTGAGTCAGTGAACACATTTTGTCTGATTCAGATTCTGCATCTGAAATTTGATGTTAAATTGAGTCAGTGAACACATTTTGTCAGTGTCTCTTGAGGGTTTATGTACATGTTAAAATTATTACACTTGGAACTTACTGTATTTTGGGGACATAAAAAATCTTGTCCATGTGTAGAAGAAGGAATAAAAAACTAGATTAACAAACAAAGATTCCCCTAATTATAAATTACCACTATAACGTAACAAATATTTCTTTATGAAAAAGGTCCAATTTTAACAATATCTTTTTTATTTTCTTTTAGAAAGATATTTTTTCCTTTCAGCAAGAAAAAAAGTGTTGACATATTGCAGCTGTGTTTTCAGTTTCATAGGAGTATGCTGCTATTCCTTCTTTCTTTTCAAACTTTTTTTAAAATCCTTTGTTACTGCAGTTATGTGACAGCCTTTTGTTTGTTTTTTTTTTTTTTAAGGCTATGATTCATTGCTTACTATGAGAGGTGAAAATCTTGGGAGCACTGATTTCAATTCCAAAACCAAGGGAGACAGGAAGAAGAGTCTTTGCTTCTTTGGTGCTATGCTATGGAGGTAGCAGCATGGCCTTCTATGCAGCAATGTATATACCTGAGCAAGAGCAGAAGGAGACAGACCAAGCAGAACCAGTGGAAAAAAAAGGGAAAAGATAGAAGGACTAAGAATTAGGCAAGGTGCAAGACTTAGGAGTCAACAAATGAAGGTGATGCTTGAAACTTTACACTTTCTCCTCTTGTGACAATGGAAACCATCAACTGAATAGATATGGTGGTAGACAGTAAGGAGTAATTCTGCTGTGCACTTGAGCACATCAAAGGCATATCCAAGAACACATCTTTTCTGTAAGCCTAAACAGACTTAACATGAGATATCATAGCTATTAAAAGTATCACTGTACAAGATGACAGCTGGGTAACAGCTTTATAGTCAAAGTGGCAGAGCTGGCTCAGAGCTTCACAGAAAATGGAAAGCTATAAAGGCAGACTTCACATCCTGAAAAAAGTAGGGGAAAATCGAGTATTTCTGAGAATTTTTACTAAAATAAATTGATTTCTTTGAAAAAAGCTTTCCTTTAAAGTAAGGATGGACCCCAGGAGGAAAATTAACTCAGCACTGTGGATTCTGAAATATGTACGTTGCTTCAGATACCTGCACCCAAGTTATTACTACAGGGTTGGTTCTAAAATAAGTTACATTATCCTTTCTCTAGTAGACAAAGTGTCATTAAACTAAATCTACACAATAAGTTTCCTACCAGGGATATGCTCATGTCCTCCAGCACAGCATTAATATGAGTATTTCTCAGCAGTTTAAGATAAGAGCTCTTTCAGTAAAATACTGAGCCTTTCCTGCACATAAGTGTTCACTGGACATAATAAAGTTGATTTTGCTTCAAACCTCAATTTTAAAGCATTGCATTTTAATTTAAACGCAGTTTTCACCTCAGTTGTGCTAACCTGTTCAAAATCAGATAATGTTTTTTAAGAATTATCAAATTTCTGCTCCCTTTCATGAGATTGAATATGTTTTTAATTAGGATATTCGTATAAATGTTATAAAATATTAAATCATTTAACAAAATTATATTATTTACTTGTATTTTTTTAAGTCAGTGTAATGTTGTGGCAAGGAGAACAAGACATTTCCTGAAGAAGTTAGGAATACATTGATAAACATGTCATAGGTAACTAGTTAAAATTTACCATGCAATTCAGAATTTTTACATTCCATTATAGGTCAAATAAACAGGAATATCTCAAATTCACAGGAATGCCTAGTGGAGCAGGTTGTAAGGCAGACCTTCAGAAACAGCTCACAATCATAACAAACTGTGTGTGTTCCTTCAAACTGATCACCACCAAATAGCCCTAAAGTCAGTTGACATTTATAATCAAATGCCTTTCCAAAGAAATAAAGGAAAAGCCTATATCCCTTGCTCACAGGATGAAAGCCAAGTAAGCAAGGGAAGAACCATAACTCAGACACAAAGGTGAAAGCTTAGTGGAGTGTGACTGAGAAGTACATAATAGAGGACAACATCCTGATTGTAGCTTACTTTTAAATCTGCATTTCTTCATTTAGTTTTGCCTTGATGCTTTTTATATTAAAAACTGCAAGAAAACACCAGATAGCAGCTTTTTGTTTCAATATAACCAAATTTCTTCTAATATACCAGGAAGGACTTAATTCTATGCTTTCTTGAGACTGTTCAGATTTTCAAGGTTTTGAAAGTTTTGATTTGTGAATGTTTTTCAAGATTGCAAGATTTTTGATGTTCTGAAAGGATCAGTGCTAACTATTGTGACATATTTCTGAAAGGAAGAGATGAGAAGAAAAATACTTCTGGAACATTAGGAGCTTCATGTTGCAACAAAACTGTTTCACTTCATTTCATTTGCTTTTTTTTTTTTTTAATTGATACTTATAAAATTAAAGTAGGTTTAGAATGAATAATTTCACAGAATCACAGAATTGTTAAGGTTTGAAGGGACCTCTGGAGATCATCTAGTCCAAGCCCCTGCCCAAGAAGGTTCACCTAAAGCAGGTTACACAGGAACACGTCCAGGTGAGTTTTGCATGTCTCTAGAGAGAGAGACTCCGTAACCTTCCTGGGTAGCCTGTTCTCAGTGTGAAGAAGATCTTCCTCATGTTGAGGTGAAAGTTCTTGTGTTTTAGTGTATTGCTAATGCTCCTTGTCCTGTCACTGGACACCACTGAGAAGAATCTGGCACTATCCTCTTGGCACCTGCCTTTAGATCTCCACTTAGTCTTCTCCAGATTAAACAGGGCAAGCTCCAGCAGTCTCCTCATAAGAGAGATGCTCCAGACCCCTCATCATCTTTGTGGCCCTCCAGTGAACTCTCTCCAGTAGCTCCTTGTCTTTCTTATACTGAGGAGCTCAGAACTGGACACAGTACTCCAGATGTGGCCTCATTAGGGCCAAGTAGAGAGGGAGGACCACTTTCTTTGACCTGCTGACCACACTCTTCCCTATGCACCCCAGGAGACCACTGACCCTCCCCGCCACAAGGGCACACTGCCAGTTCACGGTCAACTTGCCATCCAACACTCACAGATCTTCTCAGCAGAACTGCTCTCTAGTAGGCCAGCTCCCAATCTGTGCTGGTACTTGGGGCTATTCATCCCAGGTGCAGGACCCTATACTTGGCCTTGTTGACCTCAATAGATTTCTCTCCACCCAACTCTCCAGCCTATCAAGGTCCCACCGAATAGCAGCACAGCCTTCAGGTGTATCAGCCACTTCCCCCAGTTTCATATCACCAGCAAACTTTGTTAGGGTGCATTCAATCCCTTTGTCCAGGTTGCTGGTAAACAGATTGAATAAGACTGGATCCAGTATTAATCCCCAGGGAATACCATTAACTATAGGCCTCCAACTGGATTCTACTCCACTGATCACGACCCTCTGAGCTCTGCCATTTGGCCAGTTCTTCATCCACCTCACTGTCCGTTCATCTAACCCACATTTCTTAGGCTTACCTGTGAGGATGTTATTGGAGACAGCATCAAAAGCCTTGCTGAAGTCAAGGTAGACAACATCCACTTCTCTCCCCTCGTCAACCCATCCTGCCATGTCATCTTAGAAAGCTATCAGACTGATAAAGAATGATTTCCCCTTGATGAATCCATGTTGACTACTCACAATGACCTTTTATTCTTCTACATGCTTGGTGATGACCACCAGAATAACCTGTTCCATCACCTGCCCAGCCACAGAGTTAAGGCTGACTGGCCAGTAGTTTTCCTGGTCCTACTGCTTGGCCTTATTAAAGACAGGAGTAACACTGGCCTTCCTACAGTCAGGGAGCACCTCTTCCATTATCCATTATTTTTCAAAGATGATGGAGAGCAGCAGAGCAACATCATCTCCCTCAGCACACATGGTTGCATCCCATTAGAGCCCATGGATTTATGGATGTTTAGTATGCCTAGCTGATCTCTAGCCAGATACTGCCTAGTTTGCCAGTACAATGTCCAGAAGCACAACTTTCCTCATTGGCTCCTCCAACACTTCCATCAAAAAGTTAACCTCAATGATCTGCAGGAGCTTCCCGGACTGTGTGTGCCAAGCCGTGTTGTCCCTCCAACAAAGGGGAGGTTCTCCAGGAAAAACAGGGCTTGTGACTGTCAGTCTATTTCCAGCTGGCCATAGAAACCCTTGTCATCTTCCTCCTCCTAATCAGGTGGCCTCCAGTAAACATCCACAACAGTGTCACCCGTATTAGCCTGTCCCTTAATACTCACCCATAAACTCTCATCTTGTTCGTCTGTCTCTGGGTAAAGTTCAATACATTCTAGTTGCTCGCTCACATAAAGAACAACTCCACCCCTTTGCCTTTCTGACCTGTCCTTTATAAAAAGTACATAACCATCCACGACAATATTCCAGTCATATGAGCTACCCCACCATGGCTCTGTAATTGCAATGAGATCATGACCCTGCAACCACACATGGATTTCCAGCTCTTCTTGTTAATTCCCCATGCTGTGCACACGGGTATAAAGGCACTTCACAAAAGTAAACAAGCAACCAGATTCCCAAGAAGGGAAATAATAACTTCAGAACTTTTTCTGCTGTTTTCCTGTGAAATCAAGTTCTGGGGAAATCTACTTCACTCCATGAAGCATTTACTTTCTATAAAAACAAGAATATGAAGTTAAATCAAAAAAGATACTTGCCTCAATATCCTGTCTTAGATAGTGATTGGTATGCTTAAGGAGGTATATATGAGATGGAGAATGCATAAAGGGTAATATTTCCCCTGGTACACCATTTGTGCTTTCAGCAATTAGATAATGACTTCCTGAACTGGAGATCATATCTGGACCAGCATTCTCCATCACAATTGATACAAATACCACTCAAGAAGTCGTCCAGTCCATTTCTGTTGAATCATGTTGGTTTTAACATACAGGAATTGTTGCTATGGAAACATAATTTGTGGCTTTGTACACCTTACTGCTGAAGAAAATGATTCCACATGCAAAACAATTCTTCCAGTTAATGTACTACTTCATGAAGTCGTGAAGAAACAGAACTATGTAAAAACGAGAGAGCCTGTGAAATGGGAGTTTGAAAGAAGTAGCTAAGAAAGTTAAATTCTTACAGGTGATGTGCATATTTCATTGTAGTAAGAAAGGCATAGATTAGGATGAAAACAAGACAGAATGTCAAGGAAAAAAATTGCTAAAAACGGGAAAACATCTTTTGAATTGCTGAAATCATGCATATGTTAACTAGTAAAACAAAGGGTGTGATAGAAACTCAGGCATAGCAAATGAGAAGAAAAACAGTGCAGACTAAACCAGAAGTTGAAACTAATAACAAGAAAAAATTATAAAAACTAGTAGTAAATTCTTCAAACACATCAGAAGAAGAAACCCATAGACTTTGGGTTTCTGGATGATCAGGATATAATGTTATACAAAATATTTTCCTTAGCATTCACTATGGAAATAAGACAAATTCCCCTCTATAACCTTCTTCTCATTGTAGGCTCAGCAAAGCGTCTGTCTGAAACTAAAGTGGTTGTAGGATGGGGCATGCAACAAAACAACAAAACAAACACTGCAAACATCATCAGGCCCGGATCATGTGCCCCCAAGAGCTCTAAGAGATCTCAAGGATGAAACAGCTAAATTAATAACAGCACTATCTAACTTCTAGCTTAGGTTCCCATGGCGCCTGAGGACTGGGATGTAACATCTGTGGTATCACAGATGCAGAATTTTTTAAAACTCTGCTGGCATCAAGAAACCTTTAAGTCTGACTTCTTTCCTGGGTAAATTAGTACAAGTACAAACCAAGAAGAGAATTAGTGGATAACTTGAGAAATATGGCCTGTCTGGGAAAAGCTAGCATGTCTTCAGTAAAGTGAATATTTTCCAAGTTTTTTGATCAGTATTCATACATACCAGACATACACTTCTCACTTGCATTTGTCCTAAAAACCCCACACTTGAAAAAAATAGAAATAAAATTAATTTGAATACCTTTTTGGCATCTAAGAATTAGCAAAAATAAATTGTGCTCAAAAATTTATTATACATTTAATATATTTGTATATAGTAATAGAACAACATTTTTCAAAGCTTTTAGAAAAGTTCAGTTTCCAATAGTAAGAAAAATAATAGGTCAGATTCTTTTCAGTCCCAGGATATTACCTCATGAAGTTAAACAAGGGGAAGTGCCAAGTCCTATACCTGTGAAAAAACAGCCGCAGGCACCAGGACATGCCAGAGGCCATCCTGCTCAAAAGCAGCTTTGCAGAAAAGACCCTGGGGCTGGACACCAGGTTGACCATGAGCCAGCAATGTGTCCCTGCTGCAAAGAAGGCCAGTGGTATCCTGCACTGCGTGACAGAAAGTGCTGCCAGCAGGTCGAGGGAGGTGATCCTTTGCCTCTGCTGAGCAGAGGTGAGGTCATTACCTAGAATGCTGTGTCCAGTTCTGGGCTCCTCAGTATGAGACACACATGGACAAATTGCAAAGAGTCCGGCAAAGGGCCATAAAGATAATTAAGGGTATCAAGCACCTCACAAGTGAGGAAAGGCTCAGAAAGCAGGGAGCTTTCAGCCTGGGGAAGAGAAGGCTCAGGGGGATCTTACTGATGTATACAGCACCTGATGGGAGGGTGCAAAGGGGACAGAGCAGAGCCAGGCTCTTTTCAGTGGTGCCCACTGACAGAGCCAGAGGTAATGGGCACAGCCTGAAACACAGAAGGATCCCTCTGAACATCAGGAAACATTTCTTTCCTGTGAGAGTAACAGAGCACTGGCAGAAGTTTCTCAGAGAGTTGTGGAATCTCTGTCCTTAGAGATATTCAAAATCTGGACATGGTTTGGGCAACTGACTCTGAGGGGCTCTGCTTGAGCAGGAGAGATTGCACCAAACAACATTTGGAGGTTCATTTCTACCTCAGCCATTCTGTGATATCCTTAATGCAAGAAGAAAGGAGGGTTTGATTACCTTCTCAATCCACAAACTGCTTCAGCCCTGGATAAATTGGTATGCCTCAGGAACAGTCTACTTTTGAATCATTATAAGAAACACCTCCACCCTGAAGGCTGCCAGGTCAACTTTGATCTGACATTGCTTTCCTTTTTTCTTTCCCTTCTCTGTTGATCATTCTTCACAGAATCACAAAATATGCTGGGTTGGAAGGGACCCACAAGGATGATAAAGTCCAGCTCTTAGCTCTGCACAGGACCATCCCCAAGAGTCACACCATGTACTTGAGAGTATTGTCCAAATGCAGTCTGGAACTCTGTCAGGCTTGATGCTGTGACCACTTCCTTGGGGAGCCTGTTCCAGTGCCCAACCACCCTCTGGGTGAAGAACCTTTTCCTAATATCCAACCTAAACCTCCCCTGACACAACTGCAGACCATTCCCTTGGGTCCTGTCATTGGTCACCACAGAGAAGAGATCAGTGCCTGCCCCTCCTCTTCCTCTCACAAGGAAGGAACTGCAATGAGGTCTCCCCTCAGTTTCCTCTTCTCCAGGCTGAACAGACCAAGTGACCTCAGCTGCTCCTCATACAGCTTCCCCTCAAGACCCTTCACCATCTTCATTGCCCTCCTTTGACACTCTGCAATAGCTTAATATCTTTCTCATATTGCAGTGACCGAAACCAAACACACAGTGAGGCCACACCAGTGCAGAGCAGAGTGGGACCATCTCCTGTCTCAACTGGCTGGCAATGCTTTGCCTTATGATTCCCAAGACACAGTTGGCCCTCCTGGCTGCCAGGGCACTGATGACTTCAACTCACTGTTGCTGTTCAACTTACTGTTGAACCCCCAGGTACCTTTCCACAGCACTGCTTTCCAGCAGCTCATTCCTCAGTCTGTACAAATATCCCCATCCCAGATGCAGAATCCAGCACTTCCTCATGTTGAACTTCATATGGTTGGTGATTGCCCAGTCCCCTAATTTGTGGAGGTCTCTCTCCAGGACCTCCCTCCCTTTGAGGGAGTCAACAACTCCTCCAGTTTTGTGTTGTCTGCAAACTTGCTTGGTATCCCTTCCAGTCCTGAATCCAGGTTATTTAATGGCCAGTCTCTTCGCGAACGAAGA